>NC_039258.1:12695626-12998908 GCF_003368295.1 Carassius auratus
TTTACTGCCTGAAACTGCAGCAATTGGTGTGTATAGGTAAGTTTTTTTGAGTTTCACAGAAAGGTGGAGTCACGTATTTCCAATGAGCCTATGTTGGCTAAAGCTCTTATATAAGACTTTGTCAAGTGAATTTTCTTTTGGAGACATCCAAAGGGCAACGGATATCCACTTTAAGCTCCTGCATGTAACAAGCCATGTGACAGATGAAGGGTAAGCTTGTGGAAGTTGACCCAGCTTGCATCATACATATCTAGATTTCATCACACATCAATCAGAATCTCTTTGTGTGAATCCTTAAACTGTGAAATGGATCTCTGCCATGTGAGTGAATGGCCTTTAGTTCCTCTGGTTATGGAAAGGAGGAGTTAGTGTCTGGGTGGCATGAATGTGAAGAATTGTTACAGTGCTGCTTGACCTGAAATTACTGTTAAATCAAAAGTAATGATGTCATTCTTTTTGTCTGTTGGGTTTTCGTCCCCAAACAGACAATGACCTGCTGTTGGGCTGAATGAGCGGCCCTGCAGCCCAAGGACACAATTAAACTCCCTGGTCCTATTGGGGAAATATTTGGCTCTTTTTTGGTTTTATCTCAGTTGGATACCAAAGGCTAAAGAGGATGTCCATTCAGGACTGGATTGTTAGTGCCTACGTGTGTGGCTGAGAGTGAGATGAGGGGCCAAAAGATCGGACAGCAGGGATTCATCCACACATATAGTGTCTGTGTGATCTATATATAGATCCTCTGTTCCTCCACTTGCTGGCCCAGATGAAAAAGAAAGCTTTTTTGCCAAAGACATATGCCAACTGAGATTCAAAGGATTTAATATAGTCATTGTCACAAATGTACTTTATTTATTTATTATTTTTATTTTTATTTTTGGTTCCTTTGTTTTACTTTTTTTTTTTTTTTAATCCAGATAGCTTTTTGTATTTTTATGAATCCACTATTTCCGACAGGGTTATAGACTTTTTGTCCACTGCATTTTGAGGCATTTTTAACTATTTCTAAAAAGCATTTAAACTTGTCAAAAGTCATCACATTATGTGACTTAATAATGACATTGTTATTAAGAGTTATGAAAGTTTATTTATTTAACCTTATTTATTTGACCTTCTTTCTTTTTTCTTTCTTTCTGTCCTCTCCTCCTTTGTGTGGGGGTGTTTTGATGATGATCAGCTGTTTTTGTAGTTCATTAAAACCTCAGTGTGGTGAAGACTACAGTTAGAGTTGTGAAGCAAGCTCAGCATTTTTGGCCCAGCAGAGACGACACTGTAACCAAAAGGCAGTGCTGGCTTATTTTAGCTCAAGGTTAATCATATGGTCGCAATTACATTTTTGGAGTTGTGTCATCTGACAGGAGTGTCCAATTCAAAATCACTATCTTTGTCACAATAGATAGAGGACATTATTATTGTCTGTTTTACACTTGTCAATCCTACCCAAAAGAAATGGCTGATAAATATGGTGAAAAAACCCCAATAACAATATAATGAAATACAAATAAATTAATAATGGTTTAATTGCTGGTATAATGTGTTGGGTACTGAAACCCTGTATTAAATTGGTCCCGGTGCTAAATTATAAAAGACCGGAGTATCAATATGCTCTGACGTTAAAGGTTCTGCTGTCAGTACTGGAGAAATTAAGAAACTCAAAGGATTTTCTCCCAAATGTTCTCATCCACTTAAGACATAAACTGTGTTTAAGTGAATACTCTTCAAGTTAATGGAGTTAATGGAGTCCAAGATAATGCTCTCTATGTATTTAATTGTTTCGACGTGCACCCGAAGCTCAAAATGTAATTTTCTTGTCTATTTTGGAGCACGCCACACACACACACACACGTTTATTTTTGTGAAAAGTGGGGACATCCCATAGGCGTAATGGTTTTTATACTGTAGAAACTGTATATTCTGTGGCCCTACACCAACCCTACACCTAACCCTAACCCTCACAGGAAACTTTGTGCATTTTTACTTTCTCAAAAAAAAAAAAAAAACTCATTCTGTATGATTTATAAGCATTTTAAAAAATGGGGACATGGGTTATGTCCTCATAAATCACCCTCTCCTTGTCATACCTGTGTCATACCCATGTCATTATACAGAGTTGTGTCCTGATATGTCACAAAAACAAGAACACACACACACATTTCAGCCTGAGAAACAGCATCTCATGTGCGAATTGTGCTTTTAGCAATTTATCATCAAACATGTCCCACAATTTAGCAAAAGTAAAGACGTAATTTTACACTAGGGCTGCACGATGTGTCCTTTAAGCATCGATATCGCGATGTACGAATCCACGATAGTCACATCGCAGGATGTGCAATGTAGGCTGTCATAGTTGATCCGTTATTCGTTAACTGTACGGGCCAGCTGCTCCCCGGCCCTTGGTGAATTTGTGTGAGAGAGAGAGAGAGAGAGAAAGAGAGAGAGAGTGAGTGAGAGAGCGCGCGAGAGAGGGAGAGAGCCCCGACCGCACGCTCACCGTCTTCAAACAACAGGAGGGCTGTCTTGCTCTCTCTCCTTCGCGCATATTAATCAATTGACACGATGATGTCGATGTTTAAATCATTTAAAATGAGAATGTAAGTGTGGTCACCCCATTTTTGTTTATAATAAAAAAATTTATTAGATTTCATATCACAATATATTGCAGAAAAATAAAATATCGCAATGTCATTTTTTTCCCAATATCGTGCAGCAGAACTGATTCTGACATTATATTTTGGTTTTAGGGAGGAACGAATGCACACCGCTGTGATGGAAAGGAGTTGCACTAGAAGAAATGCCGCTATAATCCTTAGAAGCCAAAGTTTAAATAAAAAATAAAGTTTGCTTAATATAACAGCACAGGCAAATGTAAGCAAATGTGCTTTTCCTTTGCGTTAGCGCAATCTCGCTTGTGAATTGTGAATAGCAAAAAATGCATCATAGACAAATGTTTAAATAGTGTTGCATATAAGAAACAGCTGGCGACTCTAGTCAGATACACTTTGCAAGACAATGTATTTATTGCAAGAATATGTGTTTTTATTGTATTTGTCAGTTTTACTTTGTTTCTTTGTTCATGTGCTTACTGTATCTTATGTATATAATACACTAAAATGCCTGCACACTAGTGCATTTACAAATGTACGTTTTATAATAATTTCATTAAATATTTATTTTACATTTCAGAATATAAAGCAATGTTAATTCAGCTCCTAATTTGTCATATATAACAAAAAGTATCAATAAGAAAGCCTGGTTAAGTACCGGATCGATTAGCAGTATCTGTAAGAGTAGTAATACCATTAAAACCCTAACAATACCCATCCCTAGTTATGACATTTTTATGGAAGGCTGGTTCTGCCACTGAATAATAACAATTTAAAAAAAAACAATTGCAGACTGTAAATTAACTATTGTGAGAAATATAATCTTGCAATTTATTTCCTGCATGTCACTTCTATAGATTGTTGTAGATAAATTTAAATGTTAGTCTAATAGATGAGGCAAAAAAAAATTTCAGTCCAATTAAACCAACCAGTCAGTCAAGACACACTATCCACATAATCTGTCATCATCCACCTACTCTAATGTCAACTCGTATTCCTTTATTCATGTAGCACAAAAGGGGTTCAGAGATCACATCTGTTCTTTTCTAAACTACAAAAAATTATAGTTGATCAGTCAGGCCTCAAGTTTATTTGGACCTTCGCATGGTGTGTTAATGAATACATATAAAGACAGATATTGTTAAAATGTATAACCCAATCTGACACAATAATTAGAAAACAAGGAGCGTTTGATGCTTGACTCATGAATCAGCACAGTCACCCAGGCAGGCTGCCAGGATTGATAAAGGGGTTAGCTAGAGTCCCATGGTCGCCTGGCAGTGTCTTATAGAAAAAAGAAACATGTTTTTCCAGAGCCCTCTGATTGTTCCTGCTCTGGTTTTGTCTCACTGTCTCATTAGAGGAGAAGTCAGGCCTTAGCCTTCAGCACGCAATAACTCGGAGGAGGATTCTGGTCATTAAAAATGTACTTGTAACCTGAGGGGAGGAGGGAGGGTGAATCTGTCCGTGCTTATCAATGGATGACTTACAGGCAATAATTTTCCAGGCCAGAGGAGGATTATAAGGTTGCAGGACCAGTGATGGCAATGGCATTTTCCAAAGCATTTTGAGGTCATCCTATCGGACAATTTTTTTTTTCTTTTTTCATGCGTCATTTACACACATTCTTCAATGGATAATTTACAACAAGCATCTTGTAAATTACATGGTAAATATTAAGGTACAACGGGACTTAAGGCACAACTTAAGGATGTGCTTTCTCTATACTCCTTTAGTGTTTTTTTAATAAACTTTGATAGAGCAACACATTTTGTGGAAGACGAAATCATAAAAGCAGTTGTAAGGTGGTAAGGAGGGCATTTTACCTCACACTCAGTGTAAAGGGCTTGCCAGCATGAAGACAATTCAATTAAAATATTTTTGTTTTGATTAAATAATTTACTTTTCACAGAGTTCACACTCTCACTTACCTACTGGCAATGTCCAAAGTGCATTTGATTGTGATTAGGGGACAAAACAATTGCCTGGGGTCCCTGAATTTTATATATTATTATACTATTTTCACACTTTTTGCATAATTTGCAACCTGATTTGAAGTGATCACAAATTATATTTACCTTTTTTTTCACACATCACATGTATCATCAATTTTACTTTTTTTCCCCCTTGGTAAAGTACGCTGACATTTCAAAATACTTTTTAAAGAGCACGGTTCTCTATTGTAGTGAAAATGATACCACAACTCTGTGACAGTCATATAAATCATTCTCACAAAATGAATATTGAGATAATGTGTATTTTATTCATTTAAACCATTTTAAAGCCGCGCTGCACCATAACAGCTAAAGCCTGTCTACACAAAGCGACTGTTGAAAATCATTTGTAATTTGCGCTGATACGTCATAAATAGAACGCAGCAGCAGTTTTCTGTCAGGTATTTTTCGCAACGTGCCACGCAGCATCCAGTTTAGACAGCATCTCTGATTATAATGTAGACAGTGTAGACACTGTGGTAGGGTAGAGATTTTCTAAAACTGACAGTTCTTCTGAATGTTTTTACAGCAGATTTGAAAAACAAGAGTCCCACAAACACACATAGACATATTCATTGTCTACTCTACAGCAATGTCTACCTAAAGTATGTAAAATAGCGTTCAGGGAATTGTTTCCAAGGTTTTCATTCCTGGGGGCCTTGGTGAAAGGTGTTGCAGGGGGCGCTTGGACAGATATATAAAACATATTATTTATACAGAACATAAATTAAGCTGACACTTGTAAATTAACCAGTTGATTCCTTTTTAAAAATGTGAAGAAACTATACTGGGCAGTAGAACTGGCTCTTTATTCCCTAAAACAGTTATTTATTTAGTCTATGTGACTCAGAGACATGAGCACACTGGAAAACAGGAAAGATGAAAGACAGGAAGTGTTGGTCTTAGCCTGGAACCAAACGTTAACACCATTCCTTACCTCTAACAGCTTTAATTACTGACGGGAAAAGTAGGTGTGGTAATATTTGTTGGTTTCATTAATGCCAATTTTATGACAATCTGGTATCATTAGTTACTTGACTTATGAATTAACCACCTGAAGACATTCATTCTTCTTATATGTTTTCCCCGATACTGTCAGGAAAAAGACTTTTGCGTGACAATATAATTGTGTTATGTAACTTAATATTTCTATTTTGGGATTGACTGGAACATCTCATGGCTGATGCATTCATTTGCACATTGCAATCTGATTGCTAACTAATCTTTGTTTTTCTTGGTAAATAGGAGAGTTAGCTATGCTCTCTGGAGGCTCTTGGGGACTCTGAAAGATTCCAATGACTTCCAGATTTGCAATGGAAAAAGTTCCTACGTTTTGGAAACAAACACTTGTCAGAGCCTAGCAGTTAGCATATGTGCTCAGACACTTTTGGTCATCATTAACTCACCCTCATGTGATTCTAAACTCATACTACATTTTTCTTCTACAAAACAAGATGTTTTGAAGGATGTCCAACGGTTCTTTCCATATAACAAAAGCATATTGTGTAAAGCTTCACAAAGGTGTCATAAAAGCACTCCATATGTCTGTATTCCAAGCATTTTTAAGCAATGCAGTATCTTTGTTTTGATTGCCCTTTGCTTTTAGCTCATGAATCTTAATTGTTTTCACATATTCAAATGGCATACACATGACACAAATTTGAAACTAGTTTGTAACTTCATTTCTCTTCCATTTCCTTGCTTCTTTTAGTAATGTTTGTCCGCACTACTGCTATCAGGGGCAATAAAATATTATTTGAAAAATTGTTAATTTTAGTGATCAGGGATGTTGGAAAAATCAAAGTGTGTGAGACATATAATATTATAAAACTTAACTTATTAATAGTAATATTTGACATGACATACACACATTTGATTTGCTGAAGGAGACTGGTAAATAAGCTTACTGGTTTATCCTTTACATGCTGGTTTCTACTTGGTCCAGAATGTAATATTTAAAATAGATAAATAGATAATAGATAAATAGATAAATAAATAAAAAATAAATAAAGCTCTAATATGACTTTGTCTCAAAAAGGGGGTGTGTGTGTGTGGGGGGGGGGGGGTGTAGATATACATATTTTTGTTAAATAATGGTATGTCCCTGATGGTTATACTATAAAAATAAACAGGTCAAGATGACAATGTAAAAATTTACAGACAAACTCCTACATAAAGTCCAACAGTAACCATTTGGTAATATGGGTCAGTAGGGTAATGTTGGACCTGCTGTACATTGCAAGACATGGTTGCAGCTTATGACGCTACGAGATGGTGAGTGCACATATGGGACCCAGTCTTCTCCCCTCTGACTGCCAAAATGGTATAGTGATGAGTGACAGAGAGGAGAAGAGGAGGAGCAGTCAGACCAGCTGGAGCACTGGAGAGTT
Organism: Carassius auratus; assembly: GCF_003368295.1. NCBI lineage: Eukaryota > Metazoa > Chordata > Actinopteri > Cypriniformes > Cyprinidae > Carassius > Carassius auratus. The sequence goes on from NC_039258.1 coordinate 12,702,614, forward strand.
TGCATACCTTTTATGTTACCACCCCTACTGACTCTTTCTTCTGGACTGATTCCAGCACTCCCTCCAGCCCTCTATCCCCGACTTCCTCTTGCTGCCTTCCTTCCTCCCCACCCCCATAACTGAAATAGTCTCCTAAAGGATTGAAAGGGATTGAGTCGTCCATTCTGTCCGGTTTCCTGTGGACACAGAAAGTTAATTTTAGCAGGGGCAGTCAAGCAGATATGCGTGTCAATACAGAGAGAGATCAAACCTTGAGATGAAACTCCATTAAAGAGAAAAACTCAATTAAATTCCACAGAAATGGGTGGGTGTAGCCTCATTGTGTCCGTCTTCTGTTGAATTAGCTATCTTAAAGTTTGTGTCTGACTTCCTTGTTTGCATATGTCTTTAGGATTGTCTGTGAGAATTCAGGGGTCCCAAATGAAACTGCTGGGGTTTGCTTTTTAGTTTTATTTTTTATCGGCTTTAGTGGAGGAATGTTGGCATAAAGTTTGGCTGGGGGGAAGGCAGTGAGCGGCGTCTCAAGTGTTGGCATTTGTTTCATTTCAACTGTAATGAGTCTTGCCCTATCGTGAGAGAAATTTCTGGCTTCAAACTAACAACTTCAAAGCTGGGCTTTTGAAAGTAAGAAAACGTTCAACAAGTCCTCACATGAAACTCATTCAAGACTCTGGAAATGAAGGTTTAGACAGCTGAGAAGCTTTGTCTGTCTGGTCCTATCGCCCTCTGCACTTCAGAGGAAAGAAACGAGCTGCTAAAAACGAGCTGTTCTCATTTCGAGAGTGAAAAGAAACTGAAGCTATGCAGAAGGGGGAAAGAAAAGTTAAGGCTGTGCGTGCATATGACTGCACGTCTGTGTATGTGCGTCTGTCGATGTGTGTGCGTGTTTGAGGGGTGTGTAAGTTTGTGTGTGCGACTGTGTCTGTGTGGGAATGATTACATCAGCTTGAGCTAGCCCTATGATTGGTTAGGGAAGTGTGGTTTGATTCACTACCTAAAAGCCTGTGGCTGTAACCCTTTGTGAGGGGAACAGAGGCAAGTTGTCTGCCAAGCTGGAAACAGTGCCATCTGCATGCTCTGTCCTGCGCCAAAGCTAGACAGAGAGAGAAAGAGAAGGAGGGAGATTGTGACAGGTAGGATATGCTGAGCCACTGACGGGAAGAAGCATCTGCAAAGCATCGGAACTGCTTTTTTCCTTTTTCCGGTCCTTTTTTTCTCTCTTGTGGAGTTGTGGAGACATTCGGGGAGCTGGTTCGTCTCTCAGAGTGTGGAGGAGGACACAGGCTGCTGGGGAAAATGCCATCGTGTTCTTCTGACTGTTGCCTGCTCAGGCCTGGGGAGGTAAGATTTCTCCTCAGCCCAAATCTAGAGCTCCTCCTGGCTACTTCGGAATCCCTCTCCCCCTAGGAGACTAGAAGAGTCTGGGGAGTTGGTGTCCGTCTGTAGTGGGGAGAAAAATAGAACCTGTAACTAAAAATCAAAAAAAGAGCGTGACGGGAACGGTTACATCCACGGTTTGACTGAATGATGGAATTCATCTGAGTAAATGTCGTGGAAAAGCTGTAAAGGTTGATGGAATGGATTTCTAAATGTATGTGGTGTGGGCTTAAAAAGTGTGCTGGGTGAGAGAACGTATGAAAGATCTCGGAATGTGTTAGCGATGTTGCAAATAGGAATAGAGAATTTTCGAGAAAACCTAGTATGTGTGTGTGATGAAGGGGACACAATGGCAGGCGACTCGTTTAGTGTCGAGCACCAAACTATTTAGAATTAAATCTTTTTTTAAGCTTCTCCAACACATATTAACGATGTAGTCTAGACACTGAATTTGTATGTGAGAAGACATGCATTTGACCATGGCTTTACAATCGGGGTCAAAGCCTTTGAAGAGTTACGTATATTATTTTATTTTTGTGTAAAGATATCATAAGTTCACATAAAATGTTGTTGTGTTTCACTATTTGATGTTTATTTTATTTCCGCCGGGGCCCTAGAAAATAAAATTGTCTAGTGACGCAGTAAAATTTCCCAGTATGTAAATGTGTTTTTCCATGCAAGAAATGTGTAATTGTTGTTTCAGTTTAATCTCAACATCATATCTAAAATATCTGATTTTTTTTTTTTTCATGTTTTTCAGATCATAAAAATCTTCAGCGAGGATGGGATGGGAAAGGTGGTGGAGATCCCAGCCGACATGACGGCGCGAGACCTGTGCCAGTTTCTCGTCTATAAAAACCATTGTGTGGACGATAACAGTTGGGCTCTTGTGGAGCATCATCCAGCCCTGGGACTCGGTAACTGACTTGCTAGTTTTCTAGGCTAGAGGGGAGCGAGTGAATTTATAGAGCTGTTTTAAAGTGTCTGTGTGTGCGTGAACCACTTTAGATGCAGTAATTACAGGCTCTTTTGTGCTAGAGTTGAAATCAATGATGACCATGTAAAAGAAGAAGACAGACTTCCTTGATTCTTCCTTTTATGTCCTCGGGCTGAGGGTAATTGATTAACGGTCGCCGGAGGAAATCCCGTCTCACGGAGAGACATAACAGGAAGTTAAGTTCCCCAAGAGTTGAACTGGTACTGGTTCTTGTATTTTAGAGTTGAGCATGGGATATTAATGTGTTTTGTGTTTCAGGACACAATTTATAAGGTGACCCAAGATAGCACCAAAGCTGTTTATGATCCAAGATTCAACTACCAGAAAAATAAAAGTTGATATACATTTTAAGCCATAGTTGAAGTAGTTCAAATGATATTTCCTTTTACCTTGCATAGTTCTTTTCTTTCTTTTTTTTTTTTTAGAATGTGAGCATGACATGTTAATATCTCCCTAATTTGGCTATATTTTAGAAGATGACAGATGAATTTGTAGATGAAATCATATAATTTGATTGGACACAACATTAGGAAGTGTTTTTTTGAACGTTGAAAGTTCATAAGCCTCCCAATTTTGCCATCCAAACTATGTAGAGTTATATAATACTTAGTATTTTATTGTTTGTAATTAGAATTATTATAGTGCTTTAGCTCGTACTGCTTTAAACTCAAACATGGTCAGTGGGTTTTTTTGATGCTGATGGTTGCTGTCAGAGTGCACATGTTGTGGACAAATCTCTAGGCTAACGCATGCTGTGTGTTAATTGGTTACCTCAAATAACCTGTGGCGTGAACTTGAGGCTTGCTAGTAGAACTGAAGTCAGCCCAGGGCAACGAGTCATACAGTAAGTTCAGCCACCCGAGTACGTGGTCTGGACAGGATTTCGTTTTCCATTACAACTATTTGCTTTGTTTGGCAAACAAATCATTTTCTTTTTATTTGCAACAGACATCCTGCTTCCTTTCTCTGTATCATCATTCTTTCATCATTCTTTCAATGTTCTATTTTACTTTCAGTTTCCAAGTGAGTGTTTGAGATCCAACAGATGATTAGGAAATTTTGGGGAATTTTGAGACTGTAGCTGCCAAAAGCTATAAGTCTACTCATAGTTTCATGTGGTTCACCTACAGTCAAGTTAAATATATTTATATATATATATATATATATATATATATATATATATATATATATATATATATATAATTTTTTTTTAAGTAGATAGCTACATTGTAAGTCATTAATAAATGAAACTACGTTTCAGATATTAAAGGGGATAATGTAAATATATTGTTTCACATGTTAGTATCTGAATATTTTAATCAACAATTAATCATATAATTGTGTTTATCTGATACAAAAGCAACGATAATCTCAATTATTAAGTTGTTTGGAAACTAAACACTAAATGCAACTAATAAAAAGACCTCGGTTTCTATATCTGATGAAAACATGGTGAACAGCATCATAAACTAAACAAAAAGAAATACCTAACAGAGATTCATGTTTAGAATGGTCTGTTAGTGTATTAACCGAAATGAACTCATTGACTTCTCAATGCTACACATACAAAAAAGGCGTGTTTGGAATTTAAGTTTAAACCTTTTTATTTTACTTGTTTAGGTAAGCACAATCTCTGAAAATAGCCATTGTGTTGGTATTTAGTATCCCTGATACAATTACATTAATAATATTAATCTTATTTATCTCTTAATTCACTTTTTCTAACACAAACCGTTTGGACAAATGCTTTATTTTATATGCGAAACAGTCTGCGTTTAAAATGTCAAAGCAGGTCCATTCCTCATTTGTTATGGATCCTCTCTGCTAGAATATTGCAAAGTGCGGTTGAACGAATTCATGACATCATCTCTTTGCAATCCCTTCTCTCTCCTTGCTAAGCCAAATATTGAACGGTGGGATGATGGAAAAGCTTGTCACTTCAGTGTACTTCTGTATCTCCAAGCGCCATTTCAAGATGGATGTGTTGTGGGGAAAAGTCATAAACAGGGTTTATCGTAAAGTGGATTAAAGTGTGCATAAATTGATACACATATACAAAATTGTTGTTAGGGTGAATAATTGCTATATGCTTTCTAGACACATCGACTGAAGAAAGGAACAAATATGGTGGAAAAAGTAAAGGTTTTTTAACCTTTTTTTATTATATAATTATATAATAAATAATCGTTATTTTTTCATCCACCTTAAGCACTAAACTGCTTGAAAATCAGAAACCTTGAGTTGTTTGTTTGTTTGTTTTTTCAAATTACACTTTAGAAGCATATTTGTCTTATTTTAACCTTGTATGGAACATCATTGTTTTCTCTGCATTTTTGCCTAACTTTATTTTATCTGAGACTTTTCAATCTGAATTTTGGTAAAGCTGTGGCTCATGCTAGACTTTGAGGATGCAAAATTTTGGATAATGTGATGGTTGTAATATGATGTCACAACGTCTTAAAAAATAAGAATACATTTTGATTCTTCCTAAACACATATAAACTATCCAAAATATGGAATCTACTCTGCTTTTCTGCATGCAAAGAGGTCACACCATGATGTAGGCTATAAGTCTTCTATTGGTCACACATCTTCGCATGATACAAATTTGCAAGGCAGAGCTCAACAAACTTGAACTTTGGAATACAGTGAATTTTTTTAGCATGCATGACTACAGTAGCATTAACTACACATTTAGACCCATAGGACAGAGATTGTGATAAAGACAGAGAAACTAAATAGAGATCTATGCATAAATCAAATGGAGGGCTTTTTAAAGTCAGTAAGTCCCTTTACTGGTTAAGCTGAATGGGGAGTGGGGAGAGAGGTGGTGTGTGGGGGGATTTATCTCCTCCAGACAAACTCTCTTTTCATCAGGCAGGGATCGCTCACCCTGTTTATTTTTTGTCTGCCTGCATGAATGCTAACAGACAATGATGTCATTCAAGATGCAAATATTACACCACGCATGAGTCTTTGGTTACAAAGATGCATTTTTGTCATATGTCTATACACACAGACCTTTTCAGAAGAGCAATACAGACCTTGAAGGGTGTATGTGACTTATTTTAACCTGATTCTTTTTTTCTCTCTCCATAATTCCACAGAGAGATGTTTAGAAGACCATGAACTGGTTGTCCAAGTGCAGGCATCAATGACCAGTGAGAGTAAATTTCTCTTCAGGAAGAACTATGCCAAATATGAATTCTTTAAAAATCCTTTGGTAAGTTAATCCAAGTCCTCACTTGAACTATTTCATAATAAGGTTAAGATGATTTTTATTTCTGTCTCGTAGTCAAGGTGTAGGTGTCGGTAGGTACATAAGTAACGTGACACGGATTATCGCTGAAGGAAAGTTCCTCACATTAATGGACTGTTTTCAGTCTTATTTGGTAGATGCAGATATCAAGTGACATGATTCCAGTTCAGTGAGCTGCTCTCACACTCTCTCACACACAAACCAAAAGAAATCCATGCCTCTTACTGTTTGGGCTGGTAATCAAACACTTTCAGGAACATTCGGTCCTCTTGTAAATTCAGCTGGAGACAGAGAGGGGAAGGGAATCTGTGCTTTAATTGTAAGATTTTTTTTTGACCCTTGACACTGTTTTAAAATGCTGTAACACAAGAATGCTACTGACTATAGAATCTTTGGGAACACTTACTTTGGGCCTGTTTACACATAGTCACCTTATGCACCTTGACTGATCATATTGCACCCCATTTACACTTGGCAAAATGTATGTGCTTCCATAAAATGAGTAAAAAACGAATTATATTAAATATAATGCAGACATAGTGTGACTTCTGTAAAGATTCTCGTTCTAGTCTGCAAAATGTTCACCCGATTTGACACTGGCAATTAGTTTCTAAATAGTTTCTAAATTCAAATAGTTTTTCTCTATCCATTTGTCTCATCCATGATTGTCCAGTCACTTGTGGGATTGCCAAACACATAACAGATCATTGATGTATTCAGTTGGTTATGACATAAAAAGTAAGTAATTAAGAATTATACAGGTTATATACAATGCTGTAAAAATGATTTATTTTTTTATTTTATTCTAATACATTATGTGCACTTTAAATAATATTTGTTATTCATTTTTTCAAGTTATTTTCTGAACTATGCATAGCTTTGTACTGAATCTCCTGAAATTCCTTGTGGTGGTAGAAAATCATTAGAAGAAAGTCAATGGGTGGCAGACTTATGCTTTTAAAGATTATGTAATACTCCATTGTTTTGTGGGTTTTTGGACCAAGGAGCTTTTAGAATAATAGCAAATAATTGCTCTTTTTTCATCCAGCTTAAGCACTAAAGACAGGGTTTTTCCAGCAGTCATTACAAAACCTTTCCCTGTGTTGAAGATTCTTTTTTCTCTGTGATGAGGCAAAATGTTAAACAAGCAGATTGATATCTTTAATCATAGAAAAGTTATTGTTACTTTGCATTATTATTATTAATATTATAGACTTTTTTTCACTTAATAAGCATCATACAACTAATAAGACTTATATACTGTAACTTTGAATTCATTCACACTCAACATTGAGATGTAAATGTAAAAGTTATATTAAAGGGAGTGTCTATTTACACTAAGTGCAAATGGCACTTATATTTAAATATTTACACTAACTCTTCCCACCAGCGTGTGATTGAGGTAGTCAAAACTACAAAAGATGGTTGTCAAACATCAGCTTCAGTGTGGTGTAGGTGGTAAAGCATGTGCTGTAGTCTTTTTGATGTGATCGACCCTTTTCAAATCTCATTGGAAAGGCATTTATTTTCAATAAAAATTAAAAAGTTGAAAATAAAGTATCAGGTAGGGTTAGGGTAGGTGTAGGGAGGGCTTTATTGTCCCGAAAATGTGGCATCTATTAAATAATTTAAATTAAAATTATAATTTACACTTAGTACTTTATCATTGCATTCTGTTTTATAATGTACTATAATACTGAGGTGCAGGAAAGTTCCACTATTTGCAAAAAGTAGTAAAATAGCAGAAGATTTTAACAGAGTGAAAAACATGTTTTTGTTTATTTATTTATTTTATTTTTTTAATTTTACAGAACTTCTTCCCAGAGCAAATGGTTGCCTGGTGTCAGGAAACCAACGGGACCATCCCCCCATCTCAGCTCCTGCAGGTACAACACTGACACGTGTTCTCTTTCCCATCACCCACTGCTCTAACATCAGCCCACACATCTTTGCTTTTTTACGAGATAAGACCCCTCTCTTATAATCTAGATGACAACTGAGTTAGTGAAAAAAGATATGCTACATACAACAGATTTATTTTTTCACAATAGACTGATTATTTACAGTATTACATTTACAGTTTTTTTTTTTTTTTTTTTACAAAATAACCTTTCTCTTAATATACAGTACACACGTTTAGTCTGATATAGCTCATTTCCTCGAGTCCCCCATAACCTTCCTGGATACCTATTTAGTTTTAGGTTTATTAGCACGTTCAGACCTTTGTTAAAACCTGGTTGTGAATAGTTCACACAGAAAAGAAAATGTTAGATTTTTCGAACTTTCAATTATTTTCTTCTTTTACCTTCAGAACTTCTTAAACTCCAACAGTTGTCCTGAGATCCAGGGATATTTGTATGTGAAAGAAATGGGCAGGAAATCATGGAAGAAACTGTATGTGTTTTTAAGACGGTCAGGGTTGTACTTCTCAACAAAAGGAACGTCAAAGGTGAGTTATCTTTCATACTGGTGAAATGTAAACCCTAAACTTAAATTTAGCTTGCTTTATTTTTATGAAACAAAACCTAGTCTGTTTTACCAGTCTGTATCATGTACAAGCCTCTGTTAATGTCATCAGGTGCTGGTTAGAACTGTCCCCTCCCCCATTTCTGAGTGCTCTTTTAGTGCCCTCTCCCCTCCTTATCCATTAAATGACATGAGCTGTTGGCTGATCTTTCACAGGAGCCCAGGCATTTACAGCTACTAGCAGACCTGGAGGACAGCAATGTCTTTACAGTAATAACAGGGAGAAAGCTGCACAATGCACCAACTGACTTTGAATTCTGCATAAAAGTAAGTTCATGTGATCTGTTGTGAGAACTTAAATTAGATAAGCTCTGAAAAGTTAAATGTTAAAGATTTAACATACATTTTTTCAAAAAAAAAAAAAAAGCATTTACGCTTTGCAGAAAAACACAGTTAAACATCTCACTAGGTTTTAGTAGCAGAGTGACTAATGTTGTGCATTATGATTTTTTGCAGCCTAACAAAGTAAGGAATGAAGTGAAAGAACTGAGGATGTTGTGTGCAGAGGACGAGCAGAGCAGAACATGCTGGATGACGGCCTTCAGACTCTTCAAGGTTGGTAGTAGAACCACATTTCACTGGCTAATGTACCTGTGCCTTTTTCCTGGCTGATTTAGAACCTTCACTTTTTCCATGTTACATCTGGAACCTGAGCCTTTTTCCTGACTGCGCTAGAACCCAAAGTTTTTCACTGGTTTATTTAACCTTATTACATGGCTCTGTAGAATACTTGATTCTGATTGGTCAGTCGGGTCTTTCGGCAGTATGGTATCCCTCGATAACAACCGGTAAAAGTGACGTGACATACGTCAAAGGTGATAACACAGCTAATAAATATGATAACACAGGCTTATACGGGCAACTGAAGTCGGCCCTATACTCTTGCTATGAACAGTTTTTCATGGTGGAATCTTTGCATTTGTTTAGCTTATAAAATATTAAAAATTGATTCAAAATGGTGTACATACAATTTATGTCATCCTGGTATTGCGGACTCGCGCTTTCATTTCAAACAAATGCAGCTGCTGCCATTTTGATACGATTGTTTTGTACGCTGTAATGGATTATAAGAGAACTAACAAACTGGTAAGATTTTTTTTTTTAAATTGTAAACAAATAAATCTTTTATTACCTTAATTATTTATGTGGTGAAATGTTGTGGAATACGTGGTCAAATGTCCGTCTAGTTTGAACTTGCCGCTTGCTCGCAACTGCTGTCTTCATGGAAGCTTTGCTTTCAAATATTTCAACTCAATTCGATATTTTGTATCGAATTATGTACTTATGTGGCAAGTAGCCATGTAATAAGCTGGATAATGTACATTCAGCCAGTTGTTATTGTAGAATAAAACCCACCAGGGTGATACAACACTGTTGTGGGATATTCTGTGATAATAACCAGCTGGATGTACATTTTCCCTTAATTAACCTTTATGTTGTGATACCTCTTCTTTTTTACTGGCAGTTTTTAAAGGGTGCACTCAGCACCCTCTCTGTGGTTCACCTTGAACTTTAAACTTTAGCTAACTGAGCTAGAATCTGGAATCCTGGCCAATCTAGTATTTGTAACCTTTCCTTAACTGATCTGCCGTTGAAACTGAAAACCTGATCCATGCTCACCATCTCCAGGCTGATCTAGAACCCACTTATGTTCTTTCCTGATCTAAATTATTCTTCCCTTGGCTAATTTAGAAGCTGCTTATTTCTCTGACTAATCTAGATCCCATTGATTTCCATGGCTATTATAAAAAATGCACACTTTCATATGCTCATCTAGAAACTGCACCCTTTCCAGAATCTGAGTCTTCTTCCTGACAGATCTAGAACTTATATGAGTTTCAAGGTTTATCTAAAATCAATATCCTTCCCATAACTGATCTACAACATGCACTCTTTCCTTAGCTGTTCTAGAACTTGCATTTATTCCCTGGCTGATCTAAAACCCCATATCCTTCCCCTGGTTTATTTAACCTTAACCTTTACCTTGAATGATATAGAACCTGATAAATTTCACTGAATAATCTGATGCCTCTTCTTTTTACTGGAAGTTTTAAAGGGCACACTTCATCTGGAACCTAAACTTTAGCTAACTGAACTAGAACCCACACCCTTTCCTGGCTGATCTAGAATCCACACCTTTTGTCCTGGCCAATCTTTGGATTTGTAACCTTTCCTTAACTGATCTGCAGTTGAACCTGCTAACCTTCCCTGACTGATCTAGAATGCTCACCATCTCCAGGCTGACCCTGAAACCCCTCCTTTCCTGGCCTGATCTAAAATCTTCTTTCCTTGGCTAATATAGAAGCTGCTAATTCCCTGACTAATCTAGAACCCAATGCTTTGCTTTTCATGGGTATTCTAAAAACTGCTCCCTTTCATATGTTCATCTAGAAATGGCACCCTTTCCAGAATCTAAACCTTATTCCTGACTGATCTAGAACCCATATGCATTTCAAGGTTTATCTTAAACCAATATCCTTTTTCCCTGACTGATCTACAACATGCAATCTTTCCTTAGCTGTTCTAGAACAGCACACACTTTACACACTTTATACACTTTAAGGCTGATCTAGAACCTAGACCCTTTTCTTTGACTGATCTAGAGCATCTGTGACAAACATAATGCAGTTATGTTCTATGCATAAGACGTAAATGATGTATTACATGTTGTGTACTGAAATGGGGAAAATGACAAATCAGCATTCTGTACATCAGCATTATGTTTTATTGTGGTATTTTGTAAGGGTAAAATTATTTTTTCAACTGTTTAACTTTTTTTTTTTTTTCTTATAGTATGGAATTTTACTCTATCAAAATTACAAGATCCCCCAGCAGCGAAAAACATTGCTTTCACACTTCTCAGCACCCGTGGTAAGACACTCACTCACTTAATCTACCCCTGCATTCTCTCTATCTTTCTCTCTACCTCACAGATGGAGCATTAATCAGACGTGTCAGTATGTGGGCCATGATGTCAAATTATGGAATGATTGTTCAAGTGTTGGCAGTGAAGTTATTATTACAGCTTGTCCTATGGATATTATGCAATGCTGACAATTTTTGAAAAAAAAATACCAGAGATCAATCCATGCATGTTAAGGTTATGCTTAAAAAGTTTTAACTACTGCTTACTGGTTTAGAACATGTACTAGATATAGACTAGATAATAAGCAAAAGACAAAACATCTATAATGTGTCAAACAAAGTCGCTGTAACTTCCGATCTTCTTTTCCAGAGGAGTGTCTCAGAGAACTCTCTGGTAGCCATGGATTTCTCAGGGAGGATAGGCCGAGTGATTGACAATCCTGTGGAGGCTCAGAGTGCTGCCATGGAGGAGGGACATGCCTGGAGAGTAGGTTCCAATGATCTTCTTTGTTTTGATTGTTTAGATATTTGATTTTTAAAATATCTAACAGATGTTCTTTCCTGATCTAGATGAATTACAGATAATATAAATCGTGTTTCTAAGCAGTGTTTACCAGTGCAACACAGATAATACAGATACTGTTTTGTAATCAAATTAGCATGATGTAGAGCATTTTAAGTTGATTGACTGTGTGGTTTATGTCTCCCTATCTTTTTTCAGAAGAGAAGTCAGCGTATGAATATACTAGGAAGCCCCAGCCCATTACACCCCTCATCATTAAGCGGAGGTACTTTCTAGAGTGTTTAAATGAGTATTTTGACATATATTAACTTTTTTACATTTATATTTACTCTATCATGCCTAATTTTGTATTTGAAAGAAGCCTTTTGTTTTTACCAAGGCTATGTTTATTCAATCAAAAATACAGTAAAATAGTGTAAATATTATTATAAATGGATGGCAAATAGCATTTTTAGTAGCCATTGCTTCAGTCTTAAATATCATGTGATCCTTCAGAAATTATTTTAATATGCTGGTTTGGAAACATTACTTATTACTTATCAATTTTAAAAACAGTTTTGTTGGAACCAATGGTTCGTTATATTTTAATCAACTGAAAGTTAAAGTAAATTCTTTGTAACAAAGTGAAATGACCTACTGTCACTTTTGATCAGTGTAATGCATTATTGCTGAATAAAATAATTAATTTATATGAATGTAAATGGTGGTATGTTTAGTACAAATCCAAAGTTTAGCTGGTAATGCAAATAAAGTAAATTGGATTTAAAAAAGGTGTAAAACTAAATTACTAATACATCATTGTCAAAATCCCTGCGATTTAAGAATATGTAATGTATGCCTTTAATGAAAAGATAACATTGAATATGCACAGTTCTCTGAATATGAAAAGTGCTCACCATCATCTTTGTCTTAAAGACATTTTGTATCTCCTCTGATCCAGTTATCCACAGAACTCAGCTATGGTTTCACGGTCGTATTTCACGTGAGGAATCCCACAAGATGATCCATCAGCAGGGCAGAGTGGATGGGTACATATTTATTACTTAAATTATATTGAAAAATATTATTAGCTCATTAGTTCTTCTCAACAACATTCTGGATGATTCTGTGTTTTGACTAAACAAGATATACTTAACACATAATTGTTTTTTGTGCAACAGAATGTTTCTCTTGAGGGATAGCCAGAGCAATCCTAAGGCATTTGTACTTACAATGTGTCATCACCAGAAAATCAAACATTTCCAGATTTTACCGGTAAGATTTTATAGTTTTAGTTTACCACACTCAAAACATGTAGCATATGAACTCTGTGTGCTGATGATGGCATATCCTTAAAGGAGTCAAGTATTCCAAGTATGCATTAGATTTTTTGAATACTACCTTGCTGAGAATGAGTGTGAAAGACAAGAAACGTCTCGGGTTATGAATGTAACCATGGTTCCCTGAGTATGGAACGAGACACTGCGTCCTCTAAGGGGTCGCTATGGGGAACACTTCGTTGTGACTCGTGTCTGAAGCATACATTGAAAAAACGCAAACGAGTTGGCCGGTGACAGCCTCTGATCTCACTACCGGTGCGACTATAAACAGGCACCGGGAAAACACGTCATTCACTTCTTCGTTTGAAGCTTGTGTCCGAAGCATAGCAGGGAGCTAGATGATGCAGTGTCTCGTTTCCTACTCAGGGAACCATGGTTACATTCGTAACCTGAGACAGGGCCCAGGCCCAGGGCCCAGGGTAGAGCTGAAGGCTTGGAATCAGGAAAGATTCCTTTAAAGGGATATGGCTTAGAACTTAGCATTTTATACTAAGTCTTGCCTGTCACACGGGCTACTGCTTGCTTTCGCAAAAGCTTGCTGAAGGAGCTGTCTCAACAGATCTCTAGCAGCAACACCCTGTTTAGATAGGTATCCGAGGACACATAGATGGAGTGGCACCCAAAATGAACAGGGCTTTTTACCAACTCAACAAAGGGCACAACTCGTGGCACTCTGATAGAGCAGCTCATAGATGGAATGGTGCATCTCAAAACAGTATGTTTGAGAGTCATCAGCTCGATCTGTGGAAATAATGCTGGAGCGCTCTGGGGAAAAAAACAGAGAACTCAGTCTCATATGAGAGAAGAACTCCTAATACAGAGTAGCACACTCATAGGCGACCCTTCTTGGAAAAGGGGAGCGCTGCTAAACTACCACAAGAATCACCCATGATGATCAAGGAGGCTCCAGCAGAAACCTAAAAAAAAAAAAAGCTGGGATCCCACACATAATGGGGATGGCTGGTGCTGACGAGTGTTTAGCAAACACTTTAACTGAGAACTGCAAAGGAAACTCACAGAGTTTATTAGTAGACACATAACCACCAGCAATTTAATACACATAAGAATGTACAGAAAGGGTTAATACTCACCCACCCTCCTGTGCTGGAGCCCCACTCAAGGGGTGCCTCTTTTTAGTCCGGACCATTAGTAAGGTGGTTGCTATGAACATAGAACCAGCCAAAAACATTATAGGTCCAGCATAGGAGACTGTTATGCGAGAGGTTTCCACCTAACCTCGATCAGGAGGAGAGCTGGTGGTTACAGGGGAATTAGGAAGGGGAGGATAAAAGCAGAAGTTAAAAATCCCTAAAGGTTCTGCTTTCCTCCTTGTGACCTACAAGTCCTCTTACTCCTTCCCGCATGTGGGCAAGGAGTGTGAGTCGCGACTCTAGCCTTCTGTGCCCGTCTCTGATCCTCAGATCGAGACAGGCCAGGACCCCTAATTTGTTCGGGCTCAGACCTAGACCTTCATGGAACAAAGGATCTGAAAGCAGCGGAGCGCGCCTTCGTCTCTCTGAACCTCTCGATCACCGTCTAGATGGAAGTATCAGAAAGTTCAGAACGCGAAACCTGAGCATCGAAAAGAAAGCCTTTTCTTTCTTCCCAATGTCTGCCAAGTTCATCCACAGATCTCTCTCCGCTACCACCATCCCATGGCAGAGGCGGCCTGCTTGGTAGCATGGAGAGAGACCCGTGGTGTGGCACAGCTCATCTACCTGATCAGGAAAAAGGCCCTCGCCTCTATCCAGGTCTCTTAGCAGATCAGTCTGATATGCTTGAAGCAGCACCATTGTGTGTAATAAAGCCACAGCCTGACCTGCTGCTGCGTATGCCTTGCCATTTAAGCCAGATGTATTTCTTGAAGGGGCTTAGATGGCAAGGAGGGAGATTAAGAGAGGATGTCTCCCCCGAAGAAAGATAGCTCTTTCTACAGGGGGCATCCTCTCAAAACCATTTTCGCGCATCGCCTCAATGTCGGCACAACTCGAAACCAATGGATTCGAGAAGAAAATGGCCTCTTTCATTTCTTTTCGATCTCTGTATGGAGATAAGGCAGAAATGAAAGGCTCACCTGAGCTGGAGGGCTATGGTCAGAAAGATAACCTTGTTAGCGCAGTTTCATAGCAAATCCAACTTTGCAGTGGCGCGATCCATAAACTCCAAAAGCTTTACATACGCAGGGCAAGAGAATTGAGAAGGCTCAGCCTCAGCTTCTTCACCATCCTCAAATATCTCCTGCTTTTCCTGAGTAAAAACCAAGCAGAGCACTAACATTAGTATCAGAAAGTGTTAAAGATATAACATCATCCCCCCTGAGGCTCTCTCTCATCCGCCGAAATTACGAGTGCGAAAGGGAAAGTCCCTCTCTAAACAATTGAGACAGATCCACCTGAAATTCTCACAAGCTCATTCTCCTCCGTGCCTCAGCAGCAGCGGGCTCTGAACCGCTGGAAGCAGATGGCTGCCTTTTTTCCTTTTTTTCCCCAGAAAGAGAGACGGGAGCGGAGCTTTTTCATTGAAAAAACGCTCACAATGCACACAGATTGCCTCCTCAAAGACACAGATTGTGTATGTCATCGGGTGCAGACACGGGTGCAGACACGGATGCACACATTGTCTAAACGCTTGCTAGTCATCGCCATGATAGACAGAGAAAGATCACACTTACCAGTTCTTAAAGATGCACGCTTCAAACAGAACAGTCAGTGAAGACGAAGAAGAAAATGATGTGTTCTCCCGGTGCCTGTTTATAGTCACGCCGAAAGTGACGTCAGAGGCTGTCGCTGGCCAACTCGTTGGTGTTTTTTCAATGTATGCTACAGACACGGGTCACGACGAGGTGTTCCCCATAGCGGCCCCTAAAGGATGCAGTTAGAAGTTCCCTTGAAAGGGAACTTACATTATGCAAGGTCACAAATGCAAATGTTGGGCCAATGCACTGCAAGTGCACAGCACGCTGTACATAACAAGCATTCTTGCTTTGCTGTGCCTGTAACAAACCTCAAAATACTTCAGGAGGGTGGTAGAGTTAAAATACAAAAGGTTGAGCCTTTAAACTGTTATTTATCAGGTATCTGGCTATAAATATGTCAGTGTGACTTATATTAACATGCTCAGCAAGAATATTTTCAAACTGTAGCTCTGCCAGCAGAGAAACCTCACCATAGAAGCCGACAGTTTAGAATGCTTTTTTTTAATTGCAGCCTGACACATTTCAGAATGCCTAAATAAAAGTTTTCCATTTTCCATTTTCCAGTGTGAAGAAGATGGTCAAATGTTCTTGAGCCTTGACGACGCCGCCACCAAATTCACAGACCTGATCCAGTTGGTGGAGTTTTACACGCTGAATAGAGGAGTTCTGCCTTGCAAACTTAAACACCCCTGCACCACTGTGGCCTTATGACCTCCATTTGCCTGATTCCGCCTAAATACAAACACTCAGACGTCGTGTGCTGTGGTGTAATGCTGTGCTGCTGGGCTGGAGAAAAGCACACTGCAAGAGCAACTCTCGATCAAGGAGAGAGGAAATCAAAAGAACAAACACAAACAGGACCAGCAAGAAATAAAGGAAATAAAGCTTGTGTGTTAGCTGCTGATGAACCTCTCAGCCACCTGCACACTCGACCGTGGCCAGAGCAGGTTCTCAGGACAATCATCCAGAGGGAGTCTTCAGGTCTTAATCATGCAGATAACGGTTTGGGAAGACCAGCAGAACACTCATTTTGCACTCATGAACCAGGAACAACCAAGCTATGGCAATTTTTGCTTTTATAAATCAAGCAGATTTGATTCTAGAATGTCCTGTGAGATGCAGACACCCGATTGGGGGTTTCAGTACTGTGAAAAGACGTTGCCGTTAAATTTGTGCTTTATATCATGTTCACCGGTAATCACTAGAATATTTAGACACTTGTTTTCTTTTTATGTGCTCATTGTGTTGAGCAAAGAACCCTCATGCATAGTGCATTTGGCCTCTTTCATCAAGTTAAACGCTTGTGTAGTTTTTCCCATTCACAAAACATAACCTGCAGCACTCTCTACTGGCCATACCAATAATTAACGTGTCCCTTCACTCCTTTAAGGAATAGTTGGATCTCAAAAATGAAATTGGGTTATTTACTCACCCTATAGTTGAAAACCATGTGACTTTCTTCTTTTTTGTAGAACACAGATTTTACAGTTGCAAATTGGCATACAACTGTATTTCTTAGTTCATACTGACCATGGCTTTTAGTTTTCTGGACAAACAACTACAACAACAAAACATTAAATACGGATCATGCGCTATATTTTAAGTCATATGACAGTATTGTATTCGAGACCACAAGAAGGTTGAGCACGAGTCCAAATATTTCCTTGGGCATGACAACTTAAAAGAGTCCAGCCTTGAGTACTAAAACAATGCCACATGATATCTTTGTGTAAGGAACCATCTGAAATTTTGACGTCTAACTCGTATCCGCTAAAAAAAGAAAAGATTTTGGAAAGACATGAAGGTGAAAAATAATGGCCAAACTTAGTTTTTGAGTGAACTATTCCTTTAAACATGAGAACAAAAACATGGCATGACATCACCACCACATCCTTTAGGAATGGTGCCTTGATTTTAAAGAGGAGTCTGTTGAGTAATAACCACTAAACCCTCTGCTGGGAACTCCGCTGTGGGTCGCAGTCTATCAGGAGTTAGATCAACAAACTGGAATCTTTAGAACTGCTGTTATCTTCAGTCCCAGCTCCAGTCTATTTTTGTTGTTGACTTTCTAGTTTTCTCTCCATGTTTCAAAAGATTGTTTCGAGGACAGCACACTGTGAAGCTCGGGCTAAGAACACCCACAAAAAGATGGGGTTCAAATTTATAATCTGCCTTGTCCATGGTAGCAGTAGGTACAACGAATTTGAAAATATTTTTTTATTTTTTATTTTACGCAGTGTAAAGAGAGAGCCATGTTTTTAGTTTGTACCTATATTGTATTAAACTAGATAGAGATGGCATAGCCACCATGCCTACAAGTTAACCCAAGATATCAGTGCATAGTTAAATGCAAATGACACAATCATTATTAAGTATTGCTTCAACAAATGTATTTATTTATCTGGATTTTATTACTTGAAATTTAGTTTAGTTTTATTCTTAGCGCTGTTCAATAATATTCTTCCACAATTTGGTGAACATCAGTTATTAACTGCACCCCCTTTCTTGAATCTATTAACACTAATTCTTTTAATTATGGTCTTTTTTTTAATGGTAGATTCAGTAAAGCCTGTTCTGACGCTGTCAGTTGTTAATCTGACACTATATTGAAAACACATTTTTTGGAAAAATATTCCAGTGGACAAAAACACAAGTTAGCACAAGATACGGTGCAACCCATTGAACAGACATGTATTGTACACGTATTCCAGAAAGCTTTGTTTCCATTCTCATGAGATGTCTACACAATTTAGGTCTATTTTGCAAATTTCATATTGTTGTCAATAAAAAAATAGTAGTCACAAAGTAACATTAAGCTGTTTATTCATAGATGTATTCTAAGATATATGTAATTCATGTCATCTCAGTTAAGTAAGGGATAATTTACAATCAGCCGGTAATAAAATAAAAATAACAATCTCGAAAGGGCAATCCTGATATTTTGACTGTACATTATTCTGCTTATTACACGGCTACTTACAAATAAAAAGCTAATTAAAAATTAAATTATGATTTATTTGATTGTGGAACAATGAATCAAGTATTTCAGAGAGCCGTGTAATAAGAATATGATCTCAGTCTGTCAAGTAGTACTTAGACCTCATCGGATGATTTAACCACAGAAAGAGACTGCAGGGCTTAAGTCAGCGCTATTATTATTCACTTGAATATCTTTCTCAGTGTCAGTTAAGTTCATTCAAGCCTTGAGGATGAGTATATGTCAGTGTTAATTTAGCTGCAGTTTGGGTGGGTCGTACGTTCACCAAAAGACACAAGCATACACACGCAATCTTTCTGAACTTGACATTATTGTCTTTATTTTTCAGGGTTTGATAAGTGAAGCTATACAATCAGCCAGCCAAGGACTAAACTAGCAACATTTCAGTCATGATGATATTAATTAGCATATTCTACCTGTTTTGATATACTATAATTCTAGTTGATATAAAACAGTATATCAAGAATTGTTCTGCCTTGTTCAGACAGATGGATGTATTGAGTTTAGAGTTTATATGATTTTTTTTCTGAGATAATTAAACAATTTAAAAAAAAAGGGGGATTTTGGATTTTGCCAGTGAAGAAGTTGTAGGTTACTTAAAGGCTAGATTACTATATGTTACTGGTGAATCAACTGTGTGAGTAGAATTGATCATTAGGATAGTCTGAGTACCATTAATGCTTAATGCTTAACTAGTTGGCCGTTCAGTCTAAAAGTGAGTGTGAACAGGACGTTTGTTCACAATCCAGACACTCTGGGAGTTAATACAGAAATATATTACAGTCACGTTGTCTATACGCATTCATTTAATTTGCAACATTGTTTCATTTTTACATATACCATGTAACTTGCAGCTAAACAGGACATTATAGGTACACTCCTTTCATGTACAACTGTTAAAGTTTGTAGATACCACACTGAATTTTTGGAGACAGATTTTCTTTTCTTTTTTCTTTTTTTCACAATGGCATATAAAATGAAGAAACTTGACTTATTTTAGTGCATTTTTATTATTTGGTTAAGTGTGTAAATATTGAATCTATTTTATTTTGTGTTGCTTTGTCATGCTAATTGACCTTAAAGAATATGTTATGTTTGCATTGAGCTGATGGAAAACTGGACTTTGAGCTCCTTTAGTCATTGAAGGTCATTATTAAGCTAAATTGCTTTTTAAAAAACTCACTTATTCTTACAAATACACTTATTATGAAAACGCTAACAAATGTATGCCTTGTAGATATTGTAGAGATGTTTCTTAAATATGAATCAAAGACAGTTTTTTTTTTTTGGTATTCTTTTTTCTTTTGGCATTTTCCCCATTGTTGTTTGAAAGAAAATGTGTGATCTGTTGAGAGTTTATCAGTGAAAGAAATAAATGTCATTTTTATATTTAAAAGAACTGAATGTAACTGGGTTGCTCAGGGTTGAAGTGGAGGCTGTTTAAAACTGGTCCTGTGGACCAGCAAGACTTCTTCTCTGTATTTTCTTTTGATTAAACTAACAGTATACTTCTTTTTATTGAGTCCACACCAGACCTCTAATATTGGACACTTTTTCTCTTAATGAATCTCTGGCCTTTAAGATATTCTAGTTTTGTCAAATGAGTTGAATTATATAGCTTCCACTCTTTATTAACCCTTAAGGGATAATTCACTTTAAAAAATAACATTTACTTACCCTCAAGTCATTTTGAGCTGCTTTTTTGCCCATAGAGTGTAACAGAGCAGCTTGGACATTTTGCTATATCACTCCTTTTGTACTCCATATACAAGCTTCTTCTTCTTTTTTTTGATGAACTATTCCTTTACAAATTTTTGAATATCAGGTGCCTCGAAAGCCTACAGTCCATCCTCTCTCTTCACTAATGTTGACCTGAAGGGTGTTTCTACTCAGGTTATGGTTACTGATCTGGAATTTGTGACCATTTGTCACTAGTATCAGTTCTGATGAAAGAGGAGGTCATGCTTTTGATTATACTGTTCATGTTACAGAGTAATTGCATTATACATAAATAGAAATTTGTAATGAACTTAATGTGCAATTCTGTGGATCTGCTTTTAATTATTGCTATTGTCATGAATCATATCAGCATCTAACGTGTGTAACATGGACGCTGTAATATAAAGCAGTACTTCTGTGACTTTTTTTCATGCCATAATCAGAACCTTCTCCCAACTGTCAGTGATATTTCCTGAGCTTTAGTATGTTTTTTTTTTTTCGATGCAAAATATCATGACCATAACTGTAAGTAATATAGAAGTAAATATGAATCTATGTCTTTCAGGGAATGAAACAATCAAACAAACAAAAACATGGATAGAAAAAAAAAGGTTTCTTCTTTTCAGATTCTGTGTTGATAATGTGTTCTGCTTGGTTCTGTAAATAGCTGAATGGCTTGCAAATTCTAATTGTAACATTTTCAGGTATTTTTGTACAAATAAGGGACTGATATATTCTGTTTAGAATAAAATATTAATTGATTGATATGTCAAAGTGTGTTTATATTATCCCAACAAGCAAACATTACACACTTACAGTTTTCATATGATTAAATGATTATACTTGTGTTGTAGGACTTTGTAAGATGCTTACAGTGACTCAGATTTCTTTTCTTTTCTTTTTCCAAGCCCTTTCAAGAAGGAATAGCTTTAGATAAGACATATTGCATATTACATACAGGTGCATCTCAATAAATTAGAATATCGTGGAAAAGTTCATTTCAGTAATTCAACTCAATTGTGAATCCTGTGAATTAAATAAATTAAATGCACACAGACTGTAGTAGTTTAAGTCTTTGTTTTTGTTTTTCTTACAAATCTCGACAAATTAGAATATTTTACCAATAATAATAATTTAAAAAAATGTTTAGTGAAAAGTTGGTATTCTGGAAAGTATACTAATTTACTGTCAAGTCAAGTCACCTTTATTTATATAGCGCTTTAAACAAAACATTGCGTCCAAGCAACTGAACAACATTCATTAGGAAAACAGTGTGTCAATAATGCAAAATGATAGTTGAATGCAGTTCATCATTGAATTCAGTGATGTCATCTCTGTTCAGTTAAATAGTGTCTGTGCATTTATTTGCAATCAAGTCAACGATATTGCTGTAGATGAAGTGACCCCAACTAAGCAAGCCAGAGGCGACAGCGGCAAGGAACCGAAACTCCATCGGTGACAGAATGGAGAAAAAAACCTTGGGAGAAACCAAGCTCAGTTGGGGGGCCAGTTCTTCTCTGACCAGACAAAACCAGTAGTTTAATTCCAGGCTGCAGCAAAGTCAGATTGTGCAGAAGAATCATCTGTTTCCTGTGGTTTTGTCCTGGTGGTCCTCTGAGACAAGGTCTTTACAGGGGATCTGTATCTGGGGTTCTAGTTGTCCTGGTCTCCGCTGTCTTTCAGGGCAGTAGAGGTACTTTCTAGGTGCTGATCCACCATCTGGTCTGGATACCTACTGGATCCGGGTGACTGCAGTAACCCTCTGATCTGGATACAGACTGGATTTGGTGGCTACGGTGACCTCGGAATAAGAGAGAAACAGACAAATATTAGCGTAGATGCCATTCTTCTAATGATGTAGCAACTACATAGGGTGTTATGGGAAGTGTTTCCGGTTCCGGTTTACCTAATTAATGCAGCCTTAAAATCCTTTAACGGATTTGGATATTAAAAGCATATTAGTATGTTATGTTTAAGCCAGGTTAAAGAGATGGGTCTTTAATCTAGATTTAAACTGCAAGAGTGTGTCTGCCTCCCGAACAATGTTAGGTAGGTTATTCCAGAGTTTAGGCGCCAAATAGGAAAAGGATATGCCGTCCGTAGTTGATTTTGATATTCTAGGTATTATCAAATTGCCTGAGTTTTGAGAACGTAGCGGATGTAGAGGATTATAATGTAAAAGGAGCTCATTCAAATACTGAGGTGCTAAACCATTCAGGGCTTTATAAGTAATAAGCAATATTTTAAAATCTATACGATGTTTGATAGGGAGCCAGTGCAGTGTTGACATGACTGGGCTAATATGGTCATATTTCCTGGTTCTAGTAAGAACTCTTGCTGCTGCATTTTGGACTAGCTGTAGTTTGTTTACTAAGCGTGCAGAACAACCACCCAATAAAGCATTACAATAATCTAACCTTGAGCTCATAAATGCATGGATTAGGATTTCTGCATTTGACATCGAGAGCATAGACCGTAATTTAGATATATTTTTGAGATGGAAAAATGCAGTTTTACAAATGCTTGAAATGTGGCTGTCTAAGGAAAGATTGCGATCATATAGCACACCTAGGCTCCTAACTGATGATGAAGAATTGACAGAGCAACCATTAAGTCTTAGACAGTGTTCTAGGTTATTACAAGCAGAGTTTTTAGGTCCTATAATTAACACCTGTGTTTTTCAGAATTTAGCAGTAAGAAATTACTCGTCTTCCAGTTTTTTATATCGACTATGCATTCAATTAATTTTTCAAATTGGTTTGTTTTACCAGGCCACGAAGAAATATAGAGCTGAGTATCATCAGCATAACAGTGAAAGCTAACACCATGTTTCCTGATGATATCTCCAAAGGGTAACATATAAAGCTTGAAGAGTAGCGGCCCTAGTACTGAGCCTTGAGGTACTCCATATTGCACTTGTGATCGATATGATACATCTTCATTCACTGCTACGAACTGATGGCGGTCATATAAGTATGATTTAAACCATGCTAATGCACTTTCATTAATGCCAACAAAGTGTTCAAGTCTATGCAAAAGAATGTCGTGGTCAATTGTGTCAAACGCAGCACTAAGATCCAATAAAACTAATAGAGAGATACACCCACGATGAGATGATAAATGCAGATCATTTGTAACTCTAAGGAGAGCAGTCTCAGGACTATGATACGCTCTAAATCCTGACTGGAAATCCTCACATATACCATTTTTCTCTAAGAAGGAATATATTTGTGAGGATACCACCTTTTTATTATCTTGGACAGAAAATGGAGATTCAAGATTGGTCTATAATTAACTTGTTCTTTGGGGTCAAGTTATGGTTTTTTGATGAAAGGTTTAATAACAGCCAGTTTGAAGGTTTTGGGTACATATCCTAATGACAATGAGAAATTAATAATAGTCAGAAGAGGATCTATGACTTCTGGAAGCACCTCTTTTAGGAGCTTAGATGGTATAGGGTCTAACACACATGTTGTGGGTTTAGATGATTTAACAAGTTTATACAATTCTTCCTCTCCTATAGTAGAGAATGAGTGGAACTGTTCCTCAGGGGGTCTATAGTGCACTGTCTGATGCGATACTGTAGCTGACGGCTGAATGGTTGCAATTTTATCTCTAATAGTATCGATTCTAGAAGTAAAGTAGTTCATAAAGTCATTACTGCTGTGGTGTTGGGAAATGTCAACACTTGTTGAGGCTTTATTTTTCGTTAATTTAGCCACTGTATTGAATAAATACCTGGGGTTATGTTTGTTTTCTTCTAAAAGAGAAGAAAAGTAATCAAATCTAGCAGTTTTGAATGCTGTACTTGTAATCGATATTTGAAAGGGGCTCCTTTTGCTCTAATTGCTGCCTCAATTCAGCGTGGCATGGAGGTGATCATTTTGTGACACTGATGAGGTTGTATGGAAGCCCAGGTTTCTTTGATAGTGGCCTTCAGCTCAACTGTATTGTTTGGTCTCTTGTTTCTCATTTTTCTCATTTTTCTCTTGACAATACCCCATAGATTCTCTGTGGCGTTCAGGTCTGGTGAGTTTGCTGGCTCAATCACATCAACACTGTAACGAAGAGGCTGAGGCAGAATGTGAATCCATTTGCAGGGGTTTATTTAAGGAAGATCATACAGTCAGAGTCATGTTACCAGGCAATGTGTAAATACCATAAGGGCAGTCCGATCTTTCAATATACACAGGGGATATCCAGTAGGTAGAGACGAGTAGGTAGGCGAACAGGTCAAACACAAACATCATTCCAATCAAGCAATATATCCAAAGGGGCAATCCAAGGGACGTGAACAAGATAACAGGCAGAATCGTGATCAAACAGAATACTCACAAGGAAAACACTTGGTAAGGCAGGTTAACTGGCAATACTTCGCAGTGAAGTGACATGCTAGGATTTGTTAAATAGTCCCAAACAGGAAATGACTGTAGAAGCAGAGGGAGTGGTGAATAGTAAATTCTCCAGTGAGGGCTCCCTCTGCTGGCATGGCGTTACAGAATCCCCCTCCCTAGGAGTGCCTCCTGGCTCTCGGCGCGGCCATCCCCGTGGTCGTGGTGCTAGTCGATCGGGTCTGGCTCGATGGAAGTCCTCTGTGAGAGACAGATCCAGAATGCCACTGGTGGCTACCCATGACCTCTAATCAGGTCCATAGCCCTCCCAGTCCACAATATATTATATTGGAGCTGACCCCCTCTCCTTCTGGAGTCCAGTAATTCCTTGACCGTGTTGGCCGGTGCTCCATCAATGTCCAATGGCGGTGGTGGCTCTTGAGCCTCATGATTGGGGTCAGCATCCGTGGGGACCGGTTTCAGCAGTGAGACATGGAAGGAGGGAGAGTTACGGTAGTTAACAGGAAGTTCTAATTGGAATGTGACTTCATTGATTCTTTGTAGAATTTTGAAAGGGCCAACGTACCTTGGGCTGAGATTCCTGCTTGGTAGCCGCAACTTGAGATCCTGTGTTGAGAGCCAAACCCTTTGTCCTGGTTGATAGGATGGATGTGGGCGACGTCGCTTGTTAGCCAGGAGTTCCTGTACTCTGACAGCTTGTTGTAGGCAGACGTGAGCACTGTCCCACACCCTCTCGCTCTGACGAATCCAGTCATCCACAGCGGGGACTGATGACGGTTCGCCAGACCATGGGAACAGAGGGGGTTGGTATCCGAGGAAACACTGGAAAGGGGTTAGGCCTGTCAGTTAATTTTGTGCATACTCTGCCCATGGGAGGAATTCTGACCATCGATGCTGTTCTCTGCTGCAATAGGACCGTAGGTATCTGCCTAGTTCCTGATTCAGGTGTTCCACCTGACCATTGGCTTGGGGATGATAAACAGAAGTGAGACTGACGTTGATATCCAGCTGTTTGCAGAATGCTCTCCATACTTGGGATGTAAACTGGGTACCTCTGTCACTGACTATATCCTCCAGGATTCCATAGTTCCTGAACACGTGGTGGAACATAGCCTGTACCATCTCAATGGTGGTGGGGAGTCCTTTCAAGGGGACTAACCGGCAGGACTTGGAGAATCTGTCAATAATAACAAGGATTGCCGTGAAACCTTGGGACAGCAGTAAGTCAGAAACAAAGTCTATTGAGAGATGAGACCAGGGACGTTTTGGAATGGGCAGAGGTTGCAGGAGTCCAGAGGGTAATTGCTTGGGGGTCTTAAATTGAGCACAAACCTCACAAGCTTTGACATGATTAATGACGCCTTTGGACATTGAAGGCCACCAGAATGAGTTACGTACTAAGTGTAGAGTGCGGGAGATACCTGGGTTGCCAGAGCTGACTGAGAAGTGGACCCACTGAATGGCTCTGGGGCGCAGACTTTGTGGAACGTAAAGGAGGTTAGGAGGGCAATTGGTAGGAGCCGGTTCTTGGATCTGTTCCCATTTGATTTCCTCCATAATATCCCAAGTTATTAGGGGCAATGATTACTGATGGAGGAAATGTATTCGGGGTTTTTGTTGTCCATTAGGAGATCATACTGCCTCGATAGAGCATCTGCCTTACTGTTTTTTATTCCTGGGCGATAAGTTACTGAGAATTGGAAGCGTGTGAAGAAGAGGGACCATCGAGCTTGGCGAGGGTTGAGTCATTTTGCACTTTTAATGTACTCTAGGTTTTTATGATCTGTAATCACCTGGAAGGGGTGGACTGTTCCCTCGAGCCAGTGCCTCCATTGCTCTATTGCTGCTTTCATAGACAGGAGTTCCTTATTCCCCACATCAAAGTTTTGTTCAGCTGCCGTTAACTTTCTGGAAAAGAATGCATAAGGGTACAGTTTACCCGGTTGTCCATGGCGCTGGGAGAGTACGGCTCCAATGCCTGAGTCCTATGACTTCAAGGTTAAATTATTGTAATGCTTTATTGGGTGGTTGTTCTGCACGCTTAGTAAACAAACTACAGCTAGTCCAAAATGCAGCAGCAAGAGTTCCTACTAGAACCAGGAAGTATGACCATATTAGCCCGGTCCTGTCATCGCTGCACTGGCTCCCTATCAAACATCGTATAGATTTTAAAATATTGCTTATTACTTATAAAGCCCTGAATGGTTTAGCACCTCAGTATTTGAATGAGCTCCTTTTACATTATACTCCTCTACGTCCGCTACGTTCTCAAAACTCAGGCAATTTGATAATACCTAGAATATCAAAATCAACTGCGGGCGGCACATCCTTTTCCTATTTGGTGCCTAAACTCTGGAATAACCTACCTAACATTGTTCGGGAGGCAGACACACTCTTGCAGTTTAAATCTAGATTAAAGACCCATCTCTTTAACCTGGCTTACACATAACATACTAATATGCTTTTAATATCCAAATCCGTTAAAGGATTTTCAGGCTGCATTAATTAGGTAAACCGGAACCGGAAACACTTCACATAACACCCTAAGTACTTGCTACATCATTAGAAGAATGGCATCTACACTAATATTTGTCTGTTTCTCTCTTGTTCCAAGGTCACCGTGGCCACCAGATCCATTCTGTATCCAGAAAAGAGGGTCACTGCAGTCACATGATGGTGGATCAGCACCTAGAAAGGACCTCTACTGCCCTGAAAGACAGCGGAGACCAGGACAACTAGAGCCCCAGATACAGATCCCCTGTAAAGACCTCGTCTCAGAGGACCACCAGGACAAGACCACAGGAAACAGATGATTCTTCTGCACAATCTGACTCTGCTGCAGCCTGGAATTGAACTACTGGTTTCGTCTGGTCAGAGGAGAACTGGCCCCCGAACTGAGCCTGGTTTCTCCCAAGGTTTTTTCTCTATTCTGTCACCGATGGAGTTTTGGTTACTTGCCGCTGTCGCCTCTGGCTTGCTTAGTTGGGGTCACTACAGCGATATCATTGACTTGATTGCAAATAAATGCACAGACACTATTTAAACTGAACAGAGATGACATAACTGAATTAAATGATGAACTGCCTTTAACTATCATTTTGCATTATTGAGACACTGTTTTCCAAATGAATGTTGTTCAGTGCTATGACGCAATGTATTTTGTTTAAAGTGCTTTATAAATAAAGGTGATTGATTGATTGATTGATTGGCAGTCTTGGTACTCGAGGGACTTTCAACACTGGTGATACAGCAAGGTCGGGGAACTGACAAGAAACAGTGATTTTCACAAAAGGCTGACCACTTGGTCAACTCTCCCTGATGCCAGGACAGGACAGGGTCGTGAATGGACAGCCATGGGAATCCGAGGATGACTTCATGTTTAGGAGAGTTAACGACATAGAAAGATATGGACTCCTGGTGAAATAACCCCACTTGCAAGGTGGGGAATCGATCATTGCTGTTAATGAGATGGATAGCTCTTCAGTTGTCAAGGTAAGGAGGATGTCTGAAGGATTGATTATTAGGTATAGACAAGTGTTCCATATTTACCAGAATGGGTTTCAGGGCCTTTTGTGGACATCTCTGGCAACGATGGTCTGGTTCACGGCAGTAGAAACAGAGACGTAAATGGCATCACCGTGCTCGTTCACTTTCAGAAAGTTTGGTATAGTTGACTTTCATGGGTTCTTCGGGTGTTATGGTTTTATTTACAGTCGTGGTAACAGGCGGTATTTCCTTCATATACTTGAGTCTGTCTCATCAAATTATCCATCCAAATTGCAAGTGTGACGAAGTCAGTAAACTATTAATTCTCTCCTTTACATACAAGCTCTGCCTGGAGATCCATGTTGAGGCTTCTCTGGAATACGGCTTTCAGGGAAATGTCATTCCACCCACTCTGAGCAGCAAGGGTGCGAAACAAGATGGTGTACTCGGCGGCTGTTCTGTATCCTTGTGACATTTGTAGAAGTTGACTTGATATATCCTTGCCCCCTGCAGAATATTCAAACACTTCTTGAAGTTGTTGCAGGAAATAGTCAAAGGATCGTCTGAATCTCATGTCAGTATCCCAAACAGCTGCAGCCCAGTCAGTCGCCCTCCCAGACAACAGGGACATCATGACAGCACATTTCTTTTCGTCAGAATTAAACTTGTCCTCCTGATTGTCTGATTGTCTGACTGGATGTAGCTCGTCAAGTGCTCGTTGACTGCTTGAAGTTTACTCAACTGATCTTGGTACCCCTTTAAGATTTCACTTTGATAAGCGAACGCCGCTTGCATTTTAGAAACTTCCGCTGGATTCAGTTGAGGTGAAGTATTCTGTAACGAAGAGGCTGAGGCAGAATGTGAATCCATTTGCAGGAGTTTATTAAAGAAAGATCATACAGTCAGAGTCGTGTTACCAGGCAATGTGTCAATACCGTAAGGAAAGTCCGATTTTTCAACATACACAGGGGTTATCCAGTAGGCAGAGACGAGTAGGCAGGTGAACAGGTCAAACATAAACATCAGTCCAATCAAGCAATATATCCAAAGGGGCACTCCAAGAGACGTGAACGAGATAACAGACAGAATCGTGATTAAACAGGCAGTCAGAATACTCACAAGGAAAATGCTCGGTTGGGCAGGTTAACTCACAACACTTCGCAGTGAAGTGACATGCTAGAATATGTTAAATAGTCCCAAACAAGAAATGACTGTAGAAGTAGAGGGAGTGGTGAACAGTCAATACTCCGGTGAGGGCTCCCCTCTGCTGGCATGGCGTTACAAACACCATGGTCGTTTAACCAACTTTTGGTGATTTTGGCAGTGTGGGCAGGTCCAAATCCTGCTGGAAAAAGAAATCAGCATCTTCAAAAAGCTGGTCAGCAGAAGGAAGCTTGAAGTGCTCCAAAATTTCTTGATAAACGGGTGTAGTGACCATTGTGTCAAAAAACACAATGGACCAACACCAGCAGATGACATTGCACCCCAAATCATCACAGAATGTAGAAACTTAACACTGGACTTCAAGCGACTTGGTCGATGAGCTTCTCCATCCTTCCTCTAGGACCTTGGTTTCTAAATGAAATATAAAACTTGCTCTCATCTGAAAAGAGGACTTTGGACCACTGGGCGCAACAGTTCAGTTCTTCTTCTCCTTAGCCCAGGTAAGCCCATGCCTCTGATGTTGTCTGTGGTTCACCAAATTCCTTGACACTTCTGTGTGTGGTTCTTGATGCCTTTACCCCAGCCTCAGTCCATTCCTTGTGAAGATTTTGCTTTGACAATTTTCATAAGGCTGCAGTTCTTTTGGCTGGTTGTGCATCTTTTTCTTCCACAATTTTTCCTTCCACTCAACTTTCTATTAACATGCTTGAACAACCAGCTTCTTTGGCAATTAATGTTTGTGGCTTACCCTCCTTGTGAAAGGTGCCAATGATTGTCTTCAGGACAACTGTCAGATCAGTATTCTTCCTCATGATTGTGTAGCCTAGTGAACCAAACTGAGAAACCATTTTGAAGGCTTAGGAAACCTTTGCAGGTGATTTGAGTTGATTAGCTGATTGACATGTCACCATATTCTAATTTGTTGAGATTGAATTGGTGGGTTTTTGTTAAATGTGAGCCAAAATCACCACAATTAAAAGATCCAAAGTCTTAAACTACTTCAATAGCTTATTTAATACACAAGTTTCACAATTTGAGTTGAATTACTGAAATAAATGAACTTTTCCATGACATGCTAATTTATTGAGATGCACCTCTATTTTTTTCATTTGTAAAAAATAAATGAAATAATTGTAAAAACAAAACAAACAAAAAAGCCAGAAATATTTAAATATTAATAAAAGTACATCATTGAAAAAACTGTAAATAGCTCAAGATACATATTTATTTGAATTTGTATTTAAAAATAATAATAATAGTAATAAAAAATGTGCATCTCCTGAACAATGCCCGGAATCTATTGGTATTCTACATTTATTAATTACTAGACCGTTTGTTCTATAAAATATTCCTATTTATACTTATCGACAGTAAAAATAATTAATTTAGCCATATAAAATGTTGTGTATTACACGGACAAAATGAATTGGTGCAAACGTATATTTAGACTTCAGCCACAGTTTTGCTTTATTTTAAATGTGGACTGCAGTCACTGAAAAAACAGCTACACAGAAACACAACAAGGATGGATAACTTTTAATAAAGTTTCTAAATGATACAGAGACATTATTAGCAGATATTAGACAACATTATACAATAAAACTACATAATGTATTATTTTGTAGAATCACCTGTTAGATTTCAATGTAAGCCATGTTCATGTCCACTAGGGGGCAGACAAACTCATAAATAGTAAATGGATTCAGGCATCCCCACCTGTTAGTAAAAAGGTATGGAGGTAAGGGTCCTCCGTTTGGTATCGAGTAACTAAACTAGTCCCGTGCAGACGGTGCAGAATTCATCCATTTTTTATTAATTATCAGGTTGTCACTGTGACAAGTAAACTGTAAACTGTTGTGTCGGGTAACCAAAAATATGCTTTAAGTGGTGAATTGAAATTGGTTCAGCAATTTAAAGATTGGTCATTTAAATTACAGTAGCAAAGCTTTTTTTTTGTTTTTTGTTTTTTTAAGTGACAGGGACTGTGATTGACTGAGACTCTGACTGACTGAGTTATATAGATGCTCAGTAATTACAGTCTGTCAGTCCCCAGCAAGCTATAAATTCAAGCTGTGTCAATATACAGTATAAGCAGAAAACTGACTTTAAGAATAGTGTTTTTCTCTGAAATGGAATACAGAAATTTTAAGGGAGTGGCTTTAACCGATTCATATCAATAGGCCTATGTTTTTGCATCACTATTAGATAATTACTTTTATTATTTCAAATAATGTTCTCAGTTTGAGATCTGATGGGTATAAAAAAATCTGAAAACTTTAAATAATTTTGCAGATATCCAATTACAGTATCCATGTTTCGTCACTAAAGGTTTTCTTTATATATATATATATATATATATATATATATATATATATATATATATATATATATATATATATATATATATATATATATATAATTTATTTATTTTATTTTTTTTATTTTTTTCGGCTAATATTGTTGGATGTATTCAGAAAATGGCTTTTGTGGATAGGTTTTCACCCAAATAGCCTGTTTCTGTTCTATAGACTTTGGTTCCAGAGCTAATTCAACCAAGATGTGAGAGGGAAACCTGTGATCTAATACAGATCTAATGACTAAGTTTACAAGAAAACACATTTATTCCATAATACAATATATTATTGGTATATTGTTGAGTCATTTGAATGTGAAATGGCTGTAAACTGTACAAAGGCACTTCAGATGTCCTTAATAACTGCAAAATTACAGTTTCATAAAAAATAAGATGTCTAAGAAATAACATAGGCGGTGACTAAGGATAATCTGAGTTCATACATTTCAACTATTTTTCAGGTGCTATATGCCATTAGTTATAAAATTATTATTCAGGGTGAGACAATTTGTGTGTGTGTGTGTGTGTGTGTGTGTGTTGTTTTGTAGTTGTTTTAATGTTTGTGGAAAGTGAACAGGTTCTCATTAACTCCTTATGCCCTGCCTGTGTGTGTTGCTCTGAATGAAAGGCTCGTTCTGATTGGCCGTCTGAACAGTGGCAGGGCTGATAAACCCCCAGGCTTCCCTGCTGTTCCACATCACTCTGCTTTACTCTGTGTGTGTATACGTGTTTTTATATATGTGTTTGAAACAAACAGAAAGCGTGTAAGGACCTACGCGAGAGAGGACTCTTCTGTTTGCCTGACACTGTAAGTACAATGAAAGCAATTAGAGGAAAAAGAGAGATATTATGAGCGTAACAATCGTTGAGGTTTTAGAACACAGTCCAGGTACAAGGTCCAAATAGAGGACTATTATGGGATTTTGTAACTGCTAAAGTGGATTGTCTTTACTTTCTTTTTCTACATTTGATTTCATATTAAAATATATAGATTTATTATTGTTATATTGAGTAAAAAAGATAAAATAAAATAAAAACACAAAGTCACTGTAACAAGTCAAATGTCAGCAGACTTTAGCTTTTAATCTATTTTTACAGCACCTGCTTCAGTACAATGTGACATGTCATAAAGATATCATATCTTGATAAACCAT
The DNA here is from genome assembly GCF_003368295.1 of Carassius auratus. NCBI lineage: Eukaryota > Metazoa > Chordata > Actinopteri > Cypriniformes > Cyprinidae > Carassius > Carassius auratus. The sequence goes on from NC_039258.1 coordinate 12,735,401, forward strand.
ATGCTTTCGGAGGCTTTTCGAATTAAAATCTGACTGATAATAGTCATATAATACTTTATATGGATTTTATTCCATAAAATTCTCATTAGGAACATTAGGACAATAATTGATTCATTAAATGCTTTATTTATCATTTGCTGGTTTGTATGTATTGAGAAGCTTTCCTAATATGCCTATCCTAATTCTATATTAAAAGTGTTTACAAAGTACAAAAATACATTACATTTTGCAAGTTATTAATATGTTCATGCTTTGTCCTTAGATACTAAATCTATGTTTGCTTGTTTGTGAGCATGTGTAAAGATTAACAAGTCTTATAGTACTTACTGGTACGTGATCAAAAAGCCCAGTTACCTTCTAGATGAGTCATCACACACACACACACACACACATGCACACACACACACACACACACACACACACACACACACACACACACACACACACACACACACCTCCAAACTGACACACACACACATCTCAATCCATTTGTATTATGTGGATTAGTGTGAAGAGATAACAGGCATACAAATAATTAGTAGTAGCCACTGTCACCAACCCTGCTGACAAAGCTCGTTTAGAACAATGATTTGATTGGTACAGTCTCTTTTTAATACATTTGCTCTAACAAATTCTAACTTAAGGTCAGATTTACCTAGTACATGTGTCCTGTGAGGAGAATCAGTGCAATTAATTAAATCAGTAGAATAAATGTGAATTAGCTGTACCAGTATATTAATAACACTTTTGATGGTAAAGTTCATGTCAATGATAAACTATCATTTGTTAATTTTTAAAGTATGTATTTGGCAACCTGTGATGTTTTTATCAGCAGAATATTGTTACTGTGGTGAGGTGACATACAGTTTTTGTATTCATTTTCAATTTTTTTTTTTTAAAAACAATAAAAAATACAAAAGCATAAATACCATAATAACAATAATAATAATAATGAATTTAAATGAAACAGAAAATATTTAAATTAATAATAAAAAAAGCTAATTCAACATATTAATTAAACTTTAATAGTATTATGTAGTACTAAAATAATAATTATATGCTGTGGTATTATCTGTTTATTATTCTTTGAGAATTCTTAAAATAAAAAAATTAAAAAAACAAATAATCACTGACAGTAATGTATGGTTGAGTATTTTCTACAATTACATTTCGTGTCCTGAACATGTGGCCTCTGGCTGTTATTTTCCTGTTAAGATACTGAGAGTCATGTTGCCCCTGAAAACACTCATAACACTAATATAATTACACCTCTCTTTTTTAAAAACGTACATCGGTTTGTCTTTTATTCTCCACACTGAGAGATTCTACATCTGTTTCAGTCAAAAACATGGATGCTGCAGAGTTCCGGAGACGTGGGAAGGAGATGGTGGACTATGTGGCCGATTATATAGAGAACATTGAGAAGAGACAGGTTTACCCTGATGTGGAACCTGGATATCTCAGGTCACTGATTCCAGAGGAAGCCCCGCAGGAGGCAGAGAGCTATGAGGATGTGGTCAAAGACATAGAGAGGGTGATCATGCCAGGGGTGAGTCAGTGCTGACCAGCTATGATACAGTTCCTTTACTTTACTGTCATTACATACAGTGGATTTCAGATCTCAGATCTTGTGTGAAAAGATTTTTAATGACTTGAGCTCTATGAAATCTATTTTTGAATGATAATATATAAAATATATAATACAAAATGTATAAATAAACTACTCAATACATTATATAAATTTATTAAATCTGCATTTATTTTACAGTGTACAGTAGCTGAATATACAGTATTGTAGTATGGCTTTATGTTCACTAACACTTTAGTAGTTAACTTTTTGCTTATTAGTATGCATATTACTAGCATATTGGCGGTTTATTACTTTTTTATTAGAATGTATTAATGCTTTATTCTGCATGACTATATTTTAGATCCATTAATCCTACCCCATACCTAAACTTAACAGCTACCTAAATATTTATAAGCAGTAAATAAAGAGTTTATTGAGGTAAAAGTTTTAGTTGATAGTTAATAGTGAGAATTGGTCCACAAACTAAACAGAAAACACATTTGGTGACTTTATCACAAGACTTTCTGGTTATAGACAGTAGAGCTCTTGTGAAATCTAGTTGAATCTGTCTTTTTAATCTTTGTCTTTGATGGTTTACATTTATTATAGTAATTTAGAAAAAAAAATTTCTATAAAGCAAGCTTTTGTTAGAATGTATCTTATGTTGTGTATATTGCACGTAATGATATTATGCCAATAATTTAAACTGCAAGCAGTTAACTGATATGATTATGTGGTTATACATTATTTCAAGGATGATGTAACATCAAGGCAAATATTCATAAATTTGTATGATTTATCTTGTGCAGATAAAGATACTTTGTTTTACTAACAGGTGACCACATCAAGAGACCCTCAAGGTTTTCTCTCATCAGAAATATTCAAAGTCCACCTTTTGAGGGTTTGAGAAGCTGATAGTTAGGAACTGAATCATTAAACTCTGACCTGGAGTCAGAGAAAATCCTCCCCCACCCCTTCATTGCTTAGCTCAGAGGAAAAAACAAACACTTTAATTCAGTTGAAGGTGTTAACCTTCCCACTGTGTCCAATTAGATAAATTTTCCCTTTCAGAAGTCTTGTTTTAATGGTTGTTTAAAAGTGTGAGCTTGGGCTAATGAATGACTCACGATAGGAAAATCCTTCAAGAGAGACACAGACACACAGTGCCTCAAGCTCTCTCCTCTGCTAAACACAAAGATTATTTTTATTTAGCCTTCATAATTTAATCTAACCTTTAAAGTTCTGAGCAAAAAAAACCTGATGTCACTATTACTGAAGTCATAATCCCTGTTCAAAAGAGCAAAGCTGAACAAAAATAGAACAACGAAGCTAAATCTGACAGATCACAGTTCATAGTCTTAGGTGGCTCTTTTGCTTGAAAATTGTGTATTACTGTAGAAAATGGTTTTAAGTGCTTTTGGTGTTTTTCATGAACAATGAAGACAAATTTTAATTGAATGTTTCTATATGTTTCAGGTAACACACTGGCACAGCCCATACTTTTATGCATACTTTCCTACTGCCCACTCTTTTCCTGCAATGCTGGCTGATATGCTGTGTGGGGCCATTGGCTGCATTGGATTCTCTTGGGTATGTCTCTCTCTCTGTCTCTCTCTGAACATACCTATCTATCCATCTAATAAGCCATCTGTCTGTCCAGATTTTGAACCATCTATTCATTTATCCATCCTTCTATTTAGGTACCTGATAGTCTGTTTGTCCATCCAACCACCCATCCATTAATTTAGAAACCTGTCTGTCTGTCCATTTTTTTGCATTTATCCATTTAGTTCTCTGTCTGTCCATCAATCATCCACCAGTCTGCTTTTCCATCATCCATCCAGCATGCTTCTGTTTTCCTTCTATCCATTCATCCAACCATATGATTTTCCATTTATCCATTCGTTTATCAATCCAAGATTCATCTGCATTTCCATCCATACATCATTCATCTGCCATCTGTCTATCCATCCATCAAGTTAGCCACCTGTCAGTCTGTTAATTATACATCTATCTGCTTTTCCATCCATCCATTTAGCAACCTATCTGACTGTTAATTCTGCATCTATCTACTTTCCCATCCATCCATTTAGCCACCTATTGGGATGTTATTTCTGCATCCGTCTGCTTTTGCATCCATCCACCATCCATGACAACTATCTTGCATACGAATTCGAGATTTTATTTATCAATAAATACATTTATTTATTTCTGTAGGCAGCGAGTCCTGCCTGTACAGAGCTGGAGACAGTGATGCTGGACTGGCTGGGGAAGATGCTGAAGTTACCAGAGGATTTCTTAGCTGGTACAGAGGGCAGAGGGGGAGGGGTCATCCAGGTAATATAATAAGGAAAATATTTTATCTGCTAGTATTTCAAGTTTAAATAGAGATTTACATGGTATTACTTATACAGCGTTTTCAACCAAGTGTAGATCTAAATTTGAATTTTAGATGCTTTCTTACATGTTCTAGCTGCTGCAAATTTAAAGGGTTCATATGATGCGATTTCAATTTTTCCTTTCTCTTTGGAGTTTTACAAGCTCTTGGTGCATAAAAAAGATCTGTAAAGTTGCAAAGACCGAAGTCTCAAATTAAAGAAGATATTCTTTATCAAATTTAAGACTCTGCCACGCCCCCCTAAAACAGCTCATTCAAACACACCTCCACATGTTTACCTCACAATGTGGAATTATTTGCAAAATGCCTCCCGAATGTACACGCAAAGAAAGAAGGTGTGGCTTCAGTAACCTCAGTTAAGTGTTGAAGCAGCCATGTCAGGGAGATACTGTGTGTTTCTAGGTGAAGGCAAAATCCCTTTTTTTGGCCTTCCGAAAGTAGATGCATTTAGGAATATTTATAGAGCCACACAGATGGGAAATCAAAAATTACCTGTATTACAGTGTATGATGTAGCTGTCCATCAGGCTTCTTAATTAAGGAGCAAGCATCTCCGCATCTCCGAATCACAACCTGTAAGTATGATTATGAAGTTATGTGTTTGTTTTCTCCCGAGCGTCTTATCAGTATGTCGCAATAGCACTATATGTTAATGCTAACCCATTGTTTACCGTGAAGTTGTGTGTTCAGTTTGGTTATGTACGTGCTTATGTTAGTTGACCAATCAGAACGCAGTATGCTACCGAAAGGTGGGGTTTAAGGAAACTGAATCTTTTGAACAGCTTTGGGGATCTCTGAGAATTGAGATAATTTTAAAATGATATTTTGACAAAATGACAATGTTTTTTAACCTTGCATGGATTTAAACCTGTTGTACAGGACTTATAAACAGTGATAGGAAGCTTAGAATTTTCATGTTACTGGCTCTTTAAGATTACTTATAACAGAACAGCAACTCATTTTATGGATGACCGTTTCATGAAACTAGGAGATAGGAGGTAATTCTGACTTTGCTTCGACAATCATCTTGGTTATGTATGGTAACCCTCGTTCCCTGAAAGACTTCAATAAACAAATCTACTTAAAGTGCAAACTAAAAGAGCCACTGCACACTGGCATGCAACTATTGCATCCAGCTGCTTATCACAGAGTGAGTATAATAAGGCAGCAGGTGCAATGGATAACAGGTTTTTGCTGAGGAGCCGAGCCGGTGTCCCTGCCCACTCAGTGGTGTTACAGCAACCATGGTGACAGGACATGACATCTCCGTTCCCTCCTTCAGGGAACGAGGGTTACCATACGTAACTGAGTCTGTTCCCTTTCAGTTGGTCACTCTCGACATCACATTGGTGACTGACGAATAGGGGTCCCTATCAAAGCACCATGGGTGGTGCATTTTCCAGTGCCCTGTGCGAGCTGCATCCCCATTTGGTGTAGGCTGGGGCTCAGAACAAGTAGTTCCACTCACAATTGTCAAAGCACTAGCTCACTGAGTGAGATTGGATAACACTGGGAAAATGTGCCTGTTTCACTTGGAAAAGGAAGGCTTTGGAAGCCATATCCTTCCCTAAGGAGTTTTGTAATGGGAGTGAGAATCACCTTGTCGGTTGATGTATGCAATGGTCGCTGTGTTGTCCATGTGGACCAGCACATGGTTGCCTCATAAGTGCCCTTTGAGACCGGTTCAAGGCAGGGCTCTCTGCTAACCACTCTAGGCAACTGATGTGCCAACACAGCTGCGGACCTGTCCAAACCCCTGAGACTGCATGCCCCGTTGTACGTGGTCCCCCAGCAAGTGGTGGAGGTATCTGTGTAAACCACAGCATGCCTGGAGATCTATTCTAGGGGCACCCCTACCTGGAGGATTGTAAGATCTGACCACATGGGTTAAGTCTTGGCAACAGGCCAGTGTAACTCGGACCCGGTGAGTGCCACATTTCCATGCCCACCTTGGAACTCGGCCATAAAACCAGTACTGGAGCGGTCTCATATGTAACAGGCCAAGTAAGTGCCGCTGCAGCCGACATATGCCCCAGGATTCCTGAAAGTGTTTCAGTGGGAACGCTGTCCTGCCCTTGAGTGTATTCAAGCAGGCTAGCACCGACTGTGCACCTTCCACTGTGCTGTCTGTTTGACCATATCCATTTCCATACAATGAAAAGAGATCTTCTGCATCAAGAGTTTGCTCTTTTCCCAGTTGACCCTAAGAACCAACAGGCTGAGGTGCCAGAGCACCAAGTCCCTGTGTTTGCACCGCTGAAATAAGTAAAAGAATAACAGCTAGAATATGCCAATCATCAAAATAGTTAAGGATGCAAACACCTAACTCTCTGAGGGGACCCAGAGCCACCTCCCGGAACTTCGTGAAGACTAGGGAAACAGGGACAGACCGAATGTTGCGTGTGACAGAAACAGGATGTAAATGCAAGGCGTATTTATTGATAAACAGCACAAGAGTCAGGTAAAGATGAAGTATCACAGGAAACACAGGCGGGCGGGCGGACACAAGGCTGGTGGAATGGTGACTCAGGGACTTCGGTGGACAACAGATGGTGGTGCTCAGTCCAGTGATGATCCCTCAAATCCCGGTGCGTGAAATATCTTTGTGACGGTGCTCGGTAATCCAGTGCTGAGTGAAGATCCAGGAACAAACGACGACAACAAGGAAACTCCAGCAGGAATTAAAGACACGGGAACAGGTACGGGAGCACACCTGGGAGAAACAATGATCTGACAACATGAAACACAGGTTACTGAACTTAAAAAGGGAACAAACAATTGAAACCAGCTGGCGCTGCTGCTCATCGCTGATCAGTGACCACGCCCACAGACACACACACAACAGCACGCTAGACGAGAGAGAGAGAGTGAATTCATGAACAGTGACAGTACCCCCTCCCCTAAGAACGCCTCCTGGCGTTCCCTGGCGGACTTACCTGACGATTGTAATCACCGATCAGAGAGTGATCCAGAATGTCTCTAGCAGGAACCCAACTTCTCTCCTCCGGACCGTAACCCTCCCAGTCCACCAGGTACTGAAATCCGCGTCTCCTCCTTCTCGAGTCCAGAATGCGACTAACCAAATAAGCAGGGTTCCCCATCTACGAGACGCGGCGGGGGAGGAACTGGGACAGGCGGATTAATAGGTGCCCAAAACACGGGTTTAATCTTTGATACATGGAAGGCGGGATGAATTCTCCTGTACGTAGGAGGAAGTTTGAGGCAGACTGCCACCGGGCTAATGATCTTGGTGACAGGAAACGGGCCAATGAATTTGGGAGCAAGCTTATTAGAGACGGAACGGTAACAAAATCTAGCACGATGTGGGACCAGGGTCTCGAAGGGACTGACAGCGGTTGGAGTAACCCATCAGGGGGTCGGTTGGACGTCTTACCAGTGGCACAAACAGAGCAAGCCAAAACAAAACTATGGATATCACGAGCCATGGGCAATCGGGCAGAGGCGTAACCCCTTCTAAGGCCTTCATGACCTTCAATTCGACCTCCCATCTGAGAGTGGATACCACTAATGTCTCGGGTAAAATACACTCAGGAGTGGACGGGAGTTCGGAATGGTCAAAAATACGAGATAAAGAATCGGGTTTGATGTTTTTGGAACCCGGGCGGTACGAAAGAGAGAAGTCAAAACGACTGAAAAAAGTGCCCACCGAGCCTGCCTAGAGTTGAGTCTTTTAGCAGTTCTAATGTATTCTAGGTTCTTGTGATCGGTCCAAATGATAAAAGGTACCCCTGACCCTTCTAACCAGTGCCGCCATTCCTCCAGTGCTAACTTGACTTGATGGATCAGGGGCAACGAGGATGGGAGCCGAAACAAAGCGGCTCTTAAGTTTGGCAAATACAGCTTCCACTGTATCGGACCACCTGAACGTCGTTCTGGGGGAGGTCAAGGCGGTCAGAGGAGCGACTAGTTGGTTGAAGTTACGAATAAAACGTAGATAAAAATTGGTGAATCCCAGAAACCTCTGTAGGGCCTTACGGGAATCTGGACTTGGCCAATCTATCACAGCCTTAATCTTGTCAGGATCCATACACACTCCCTCAGACGAGACGATGTACCCTAAAAAGGGGACGGACTGTGCATGAAAAACGCATTTCTCCGCCTTGACAAAAAGCCCATTCTCTAGCAACCTCTGAAGCACTCGTCTGATGTGCTGAACGTGTTCCTGGGGAGAAGAGGAAAAGATCAATATGTCATCCAGGTAAACATATATGAATTGATCAACCATATCTCTCAGCACATCATTGACAAGTGCTTGGAAGACTGCAGGCGAGTTGGATTGCCCGAAGGGCATAACAAAGTATTCAAACTGCCCTCTGGGGGTATTAAATGCGGTCTTCCATTCATCTCCCTTCCTTATGCGAACCAAATGATAAGCGTTACGTAAATCCAATTTTGTGGAGATGGATGCTCCCTGCAATCGTTCGAAAGCTGAAGACATCAACGGCAAAGGATAAGTATTCTTTACCGTGATGTTGTTCAACACTCGATAGTCAATGCACAGTCGCAGAGACCCATCCTTCTTCCCCCGCTGGAGATGAGGAACGTCTAATGAATTTGGATGCTAGAGAATCAGAAATATATTTCTCCATAGCCTCCCTCTCTGGAACAGAAAGTGAATATAATTTGCCCTTAGGCGGAGACTCACCTGGTACTAAGTCTATGGCACAGTCATAGGGACGATGTGGAGGGAGAGAAGCAGCACGAGACTTACTGAACACTTCTCTCAGGTCTTGGTACTCTTCGGGCACGTTAGATAAATTCACTGTCTCCTCCTGAAAAACAGACACAGGTACAGATGAACACGCAGACACTAAATATGACTCATGACAAGTATTACTCCACATAGATACAGAATGGTGCCCCCAATAGACTCTAGGATTGTGCTGAGTGAACCAAGGATGACCAAGAACGATAGGTGCCAGGGGAGAGTTCATGAGGAGGAATGTTATAGTCTCGGTGTGGTTGCCAGACATGATGAGGGTAATGGGTTCAGTGGCATGTGAAATACTGGGAAGCTGTTGTCCATTTAGAGCATTGACAATTATCTTGTACGTGAGGGGGCTGGTAGGAATGTGGAGGTGGTGAGCCAGTTCTAAATCCATAAAATTACCTTCTGCCCCCGAATCCAATAAGCCCTGGGTGTCATGAGTGTTGGTTGCCCACCTTAGTCTTACCGGAAGGAGAGTAGATGATGATGGTGAGGATGAGGTCTTCTCGGTGGAGATCCCACCCGATAGTAGCCTCATAGTTACTACCAGGCTTGATCTTTTAACGGGCATGAGTTGATGAAGTGGCCCACCCTCCCGCAGTAAAGGCACAGTCTTTTGGATCTCCGCCATTCCTTTTCCTCCCGTGAAAGCCGAGCTCTACACACCTGCATGGACTCCGGTTCGTATGGGGGACTGACCGTATCCAGGTACTCCGAACGTCTGGTCTCCATGCCGCGAACTGGATGGTCTTGTTGGAAATGGCCCATTCTGCTCAGCATCCACTCGAAGTGCTAATTCGATAAGTCCATTGAGACTAGTGGGAAGGTCCAGCATATAAATTTCCCTCTGAATACGGTCAGCCAACCCATGAAGGAATCTGTCCCACTGCGCCTCCTCGTTCCATCAGCACTCTGCAGCCAGGGTGCAGAACTGGATGGAATATTCCAACACTGAACCGTGACCTTGTCACTAGCGTCAGCACAAACGCCACCTTGGATCGCTCTTGGTTAAACGTCTGAGGCTGTAATGCAAAGCGCATAGAACATCGGGTCAGAAAATCTCTGCAAAATTCTAGTTCACCTGAATAACCTTCTGGTGACGGCAGTCTCGGTTCTCGCCGCGGCTCTGGAAGAGGGGGTGGAGTTGGCGGTGTGGTTGGCACAGTGGAAACTCGTAGCTGTTGTATCTGCTGGGTGAGCTCGGACACCTGCGTCACAAGCACTTGGACCGCCCTCCCTGTGAGAGAGATGTACTCCTCTTGGGTGTCCATTCTAGCGATGCTTCGAGCCGCAAACTCGTCCCACGTGGTAACGCCTGCTACATCCATAATTGGTCAGATCGTTCTGTTACGTATGACAGAAACAGGATGTATATCCAAGCGTATTTATTGATAAACAGCACAAGAGTCAGATAAAGATGAAGTATCACAGGAAACACAGGCGGGCGGACACAAAGCTGGTGGAATGGTGACGCAGGGACTTCTGTGGACAACAGATGGTGGTGCTCAGTCCAGTGATGATCCCTCGAATCCCGGTGCGTGAAATATCCTCCTGACGGTGCTCGGTAATCCAGTGCTGAGTGAAGATCCAGGAACAAACGACGACAACAAGAAGACTCCAGGAAGGAACTAAAGACACGGGAACAGGTACGGGAGCACACCGGGGAGAAACAACAATCTGACAACATGAAACACAGGTTACTGAACTTATAAAGGGAACAAACAATTGAAACCAGCTGGCGCAGCTGATCATCGCTGATCAGTGACCACGCCCACAGACACACACACAACAGCACGCTAGACGAGAGAGAGAAAGTGAATTCATGAACCGTGACACTGAAGGGCAGAACTCTATACTGATATGCACGGCCCTAGAACGCGAACCGCAGAAATGGTCTGTGGCGCGGAAGGATAAACACATGAAAGTTATGTGTCCTTCAGGTTGATCACTGCTAGGCGGGACCAATGGAACGACAGCTTTACCCACAACGGAGATAGAAAAAATCTCATCAAGATTTCCAGATTCTCCACCGGACCCTCCTCCTGGGAGGGAGAGGTGCCTTCACCATCCCCCAAAAGCAGCTTCCTCTCTCTCTGGGCCACCTGTCCTGGGGGCTCTTGCTCTTCCATTCACCACCAGGTTTGACAGGTGGGTTGGCCTGCTTACTCCCAGCTCCATGGCACCACTTGCTAGAGGCAATTGCAGATGTGGCGCAGGAGCAGGGATGGACACTGCGACCAGTGGACGGATGGAGGCAGCAGCTGCCCACCTTGCAGAAAGTTGGACAGAACTGCTGGGCCAGGTTCTCAACTGTGTCGCAGAAGAGGTCAGTCTGGGACAAAGGGGCATTACGGAATCAACCTTTGTCTGCATCCCTCATATGAACCAAAAACAGACAGAGATTGCACTCTTGGACCACAAGTGTGGACATCTCACAACCCAGAGAACTTGCAGTGACTTTCATCGCTAGGAGAGCGAGGTCAGCAGCAGTTCAGAGCTCTTTCAGAATTTTCTGGATCATGACCGCCCTCATGCAGGTTCTTCAGTGCATTGGTCTATCGAAGTGAAATCCCAATTTGTTGGTCACTGACTTGACTTCAAGAGTGACTGACTAAAAGGGAGCTGGAGCTTCTGAATCAGTTACTGTAAGTATGTTTTATTATTGGTTTAAGTATTTGCTATTGACTGTTCAAATGCAGAGTTTTGCAAATCATGTGTGTGTGTCTACATGTGTGAGAGAGAGAGCGAGAAAGAGAGAGAGAGAGAGAGAGAGAGACGGTTATATTACAATGGAGTCAGTGGTCTTAACCATCTGTGGCTTGTGTACTGCAAACACATAAGAGATTTGTCACGGTGTTTGTCACTATACTACTCTCTCTCTCTCTCTCTCTCTCTCTCTCTCTCTCTCTCTCTATATATATATATATATATATATATATATAAATGGCTGTCACTTTTAGTTCGAAAATCGATTGCACAATCGATCGGACCAACCAAAAATAGTTTCGAAAATGAAAATAGGGAATCGATTTTAACCAAATATGCACACAATTCATTTTAAAATAAATAAACAATTAAAAAATATACATGTAACAAAATTCACAAACAAGCAGAAAAAGAAAATAAAGAATTCCGAAAGTGCAGTATGCCTTGCGAAAGCTAGACAGAAAATACACGCCTATAAGACCCATTGACGTCGAAAGCGACACCTTATGCTGTGATCACACCAAAAGCGAATAGAGCGTCTGGCACTAATGATTTCAATGTTAAGTTAATGTAAAGACACGTTTACATGCGTCTGGAGGTTGTTTTCCTGTCCAATAAATTTGTAATGGCCCTAGCCTTTTTGCGCATGCCTCCCTAGTGTCGCCTAGACTAAGCGTCGGTTACATTCAATAAAAATTTAAAAAACACACACGGCCTGTTCTCAGCAGTCCCCTCTGCATATATATTTTTTTCGAAAATGTTGCACTCCTGTTGCTGTTTGTTATTCTGCACAAACTTAATGCCAATAAATAATAAATATTGCTGACTTGTGCGTCTCCAGCGCTCTCTTTACGTTCGTCTGTTATTTGACATTGAAAAAGGAAACGTCTTTTTTTAGACATGGAAAATCGATTTTACAATCAATTCAATGAACACTTATGTCTTAAAAATCGAAAATGATTTTTCCACAAAAGTGACAGCCCTACCCACCACTAATATATATATATATATATATATATATATATATATATATATATATATATATATATATATATATATATATATATATATATATATATATAGGCTTAAAGCAAAATATTCAAAATCTGAGATGGATTGGATTGTTTTTAGATAACATCGAAATACTTGTTCTCGAGCTATTAGAATATCTAAATCTGTGTATTATAAAAGGCAGTTCTCCAATTGTTATTCAAATTCAAGAACTTATTTGAGTAAGGTAAAAGAACTAGAAAACAAACATCTGTTACCACAGGGACCTGTTTAACTTAATAAAGAAGATGAAGTTACAGACAAGGCAAAAGTAACAGATCTTTTAGAGAAAGTAATTTTTTTGAGAATCATGTTCCTAGACAGTATATTAATAAAACAAGACATATAAGAAACATTCAATTTGACCTTTTAGTTTAGTTTTTGTCTAAAACCAGTTAATAAGTTACAGGTCTGGCATGAATTACATAAACTTAACTCAAAAAAGCCTGCTGGTTTAAGATGCTTTAGATTCTATCATTTTTTTTAAAGTAGATTAATCAATTATAGCTAACCCCTTCACATGTACACTCACCTAAAGGATTATTAGGAACACCTGTTCAATTTTTCATTAATGCAATTATCTAATCAGCAAATCACATGGCAGTTGCTTCAATGTATTTAGGGGTGTTGTCCTGATCAAGACAATCTCCTAAACTCCAAACTGAATGACAGAATGAGAAAGAAAGGTGATTTAAGCAATTTTGAGCATGGCATGGTTGTTGGTGCCAGACGAGCCGGCCTGAGTATTTAACAATCTGCTCAGTTACTGAGTGCTGTGGGGTTGGCGCAGTGGATAAGACACATTCCTCTGGTGTGAGACGCCAATGTGTCCCTGAGCAAGACACTTAACCCCTAGCTGCTCCAGAGGCGTGCGACCTCTGACATATATAGCAATTGTAAGTCGCTTTGGATAAAAGTTTCAGCTAAATGAATAAATGTACTGGGATTTTCATGCACAACCATTTCTAGGGTTTACAAAGAATGGTGTGAAAAGGGAAAAACATCCAGTATGCGGCAGTCTTGTGGGTGAAAATGCCTTGTTGATGCTAGAGGCTAAAGGCCAGAGGACAATGGGCCGACTGATATAAGCTGATAAAAGAGCAACTTTGACTGAAATAACCACTCGTTACAACCGAGGTATGCAGCAAAGCATTTGTGAAGCCACAACATGCACAACCTTGAGGCGGATGGGCTACAACAGCAAAGACCCCACTGGGTAACACTCATCTCCACTACAAATAGTAAAAAGAGGCTACAATTTGCACAAGCTCAACAAAATTGAACAGTTGAAGACTGGAAAAATGTTGCCTGGTCTGATGAGTCTCGATTTCTGTTGAGACATTCAGATGGTAGAGTCAGAATTTGATGTAAACAGAATGAGAACATGGATCCATCATGCCTTGCAAGTGTTTGGGTTTCTTAAAGGGTTAGTTCACCCAGGTAGTAAAATTATGTAATTAATAACTTACCCTCATGTTGTTCCAAACCCGTAAGACCTCCGTTTATCTTTGGAACACAGTTTAAGATATTTTAGATTTAGTCCGAGAGCTCTCAGTCCCTCCATTGAAGCTGTGTGTATGGTATACTGTCCGTGTCCAGAAAGGTAAGAAAAACATCATCAAAGTAGTCCATGTGACATCAGAGGGTCGGTTAGAATGTTTTGAAGCATCGAAAATACATTTTGGTCCAAAAATAGCAAAAACAACGACTTCATTCAGCATTGTCTTCTCTTCCATGTCTGTTGTGAGAGAGAGTTCAAAACAAAGCAGTGTGGATTTCCGGTTCGCGAATGAATCCTTCAGTTCACCAAATCAAACTGAATCGTTTTAAACGGTTCGCATCTGTAAAATGCATTAATCCACAAATGACTTAAGCCGTTAACTTTTTTAATGTGACTGACACTCCCTCTGAGTTCAAACAAACCAATATCCTGGAGTAATGCATGCACGCAGATGAACACCGAGCCGAGCCAGATGACGAACAATAGACTTACTCATTCACGAGTCAAGAACCAGTTGCATCGGTTTTCAGATCACCAGTAGTTCTTTTGGACAGTTCGACTCAATAAACCGGTTGAAGAAAACGGTTCACCCGTTCTTTTGCGCTCAACATAACGGCACCATTTGCGATGATTGCCCTTGATTCAAGCCTTCGGTTTACCCGCACTCATAACACTAGCACAGAATCAGTTCAGTTTTCTAACTATTTATTTAAAAGATACAATATGTAAAGATTCACCAACAATTATTGGAACCATAAACTATTAATAAAGAGGTCCCTCTGGTCTCTGTGTTAGCATCAACCCTGTTTCCAATCAACATTTATATTATCAGTAGTCAAAAAACCTATATTTACCTATATGTGGATGATGTGTTTGGGATCATCATAATGTATGATGACATTTTAAACCAGATACAGGATAGTTTTAACAATATTCAAGATGTGACCTGACTCTAGTTTAAAAAAAAAGAACACAACAACCAAAAGTAATGTGGTTTGAAAAAAATAAAAATAAAGTCATCATAACTTTGGTTGGGGCGATTATTAAGGTAGTATCCTCTTATAAATATCTTGGAATCTGGCTTGATAGCTCCTTGACTTTTACTACCCACATAAAAAAGTTTAATCTAGACTTGGTTTCTTGTTTCAAAATTGATCTGTGTTTACCACGTCAGCCAAGATGTGTTATATCATGCAGCTTATGATTACTAATGCACCTTACAGTATTGCTCCTAATTGCAAATTATACTTCCTTTTGAATTGGATATCATTGCATACAAGACAAGAAATCCACTGGTATATTTTTATTTACAAAGTTCTACTTGGCTTATTACCTGAATATCTTTAAAAGTTGCTGAAATCTCATTCTAATACTATACAACTAGATAATCTTATATAGTTCCTTGGCTAACCATAGGCACTTACTTTCTATGGTTAGCCGACTGAGATTTTTGTTTTTTTTGTTTATGTGTTTAATGTATTGTAATGTATGTTTGTATGTTTCTCAGGAGATATTAATTCTCCTGTCAGGCTATTATTGAAAATAAGAACTTGTTCTAAATTAATTTGCCTGGTTAAATAAAGGCTAAATAAATAAACTGAGGGACCATGAAGTGGGTCCATGTACTGCAGGGGGTCTATGGAGATGATAAGATATCATTATCATAAGATTATATATATATATATATATATATATATATATATATATATATATATATATATATATATATATATATTTTATATTCAAGACATGTCTAACTACTGTATGTGAATGCACATTAACCTAAATCATCTGTTGTTTTGAAAAATTTGATTCATTTTATTAACACACAAAAATTGCACAAAATTGCGGACATTTTAAACCCCTTTAATGTCACCTGGGCAAACTTAATCCATGTTTACGGGCTATTTATTTTGAACAATAACAAATATCAAACAAATGTCCCACACAACAATTTGTTTGTCATTGATTTCTTCTCTAGGCCCTGCAAATTGTTATGTCCTGTAGAAATTGCCTTTTAAGACATTGACTACACATGAGAGGAGACAGTCAGGCGGGCGTGCGTTGAGAGCGGTCTGTGATCATTTTGTCACTATGGATGTAGCAGTTGAGCAGCTGTGACCATTTAGAGAGAGACACACGAAGCACAGCGTATGGAAAGCCCACTGATGACAGTTGGTTTGATGCTCTGTCATTAAGTCTGCTTTGGAGTGTGTGTGTCATCCTACTGAAGGTTATTTATTTTTCCTTTTTTTTCTCTCTCACTATGACAACAGCATTATTTTCACCAATAGCGTGCACTAATGAGGAAGCTCGTGGGTTTTGTAAGCAATGTCTCTCAGCAAAAGTGGAAGTGGAAGTGGAACAGGTGGAAGTAGAAGATATTTATCAAAGTACAACTAAGTTTTCATGTTTTTGAGTATAATATTTTGTACATCAGGCTTTTTATGCCTCATATCAGGAAATGTAGATTTTATGCTCAAGGAAGAAAAAGGAGGGAAAACATATTTCAATCTTATTCAGAGGACTAAACTTAGCACTCATCTTGAAATACTACTAACAATATAAACAATATAAATATAAAACTTATTTTTACTTTAAACAAGTCTGTAACGATTTCCTAGCAAAACGTTTTGCAATGCACAGTGACCTGAGGGAGCATGTTTTAAGAATGAAAAAAGATTTCAATAAAGGTGACAGAACACTGTTGTTGTTTTTTTTAGCAAAGTTTTAATCACGTTGATAATTTAGAGGCTTTAGAAATTTGCATATCAAATATGATACAGAAGGCTTCATAGGGTTAAAGAAGGTGAATATGGCATTCAATCAAAGACATTGGAATTGAAAACACAAGTGTGGCTACAGTTTTCCAGATTATCCCATAAAGTAAACTGAATCATTAGTAATCAGGACGTGTCGGGCTTATGAAGGGAAATCAAATACAGCTCGTGCCTTACAATGAGCAGAGGTGATCTGTATTGAGGGGTTTTCGAGTGGAAGTCTTCTCATTCACTCATTGTGGACACACAAAAGCGCTGGAGAGCTGATGAAAATTCATCACTGCTGCATTTACAATTACAATTAAGATTGTTTCACTGCTTTTGAATTTCAAGTGTCAAGTATGAATAAATATATTATGTTGTTTGTTTGTGCAGGGCACTGCCAGTGAAGCCACTCTCATAGCTCTTCTTGCTGCTCGTTCCAAAATCATCAAACTGATCCAGGCTGACCATCCTGACCGATCTGAGACAGACATTATATCCAAACTTGTTGCCTATTCATCTGATCAGGTAAATCAACAATACTGGATGAAAGACTGCTGCAGGGGTATATTTACTCTAGACTAATGACCTGCAAGATAATACGCACAGGCACTGTGACAATGGCGTCATGTCCATCTGTAAGTAAGAATGAGTTTCTGTTAGTGGGGATGATTAGCAAGAATTCTTTTTGAATGAAAATATCAAACAAAGTGAAAGGGTCATGCAGTAGGATAATGGTGAAGAGCCACTTGTTTATGAATGTGCTTACAACATATGTGTGTCTAACAGGAAAACATGAATATTTGGTTATGTTTTTTTTAAAACAATCAGAATCAGAATTTGTTTTATTCGCCAGGTGTGTGCAAACACACATGAAATTTGTTGTGTGTGTTTTTAGGGTGCTCCTAGTACATACAGTACATACAGGCATGCATATATACATATACATCTGACATGAGGACAGAAAAAAAAAACATTTAAATAGTAATACTTAACAATAAATAATAATAATGTGTATGAAATGAATCTGAAACAGTAGGTTTGTGTATAGATTTGTGAACTATTTACTCTATATACAACTGTTTAAGTCAAGTCACCTTTATTTATAAAGCACTTTTACCGATACAGATTGTAACAATTCTTTTCTATTTAATGCTGTTCAGTTGCTTTGTGTCAATAAAGCAAAAAGGCAGTTCATAATTGAATTCAATGATGTCATCATCCAGCTCAGTTCAGTTTAAATAGTATCTGTGCAATCAAGTCAACAAAATCGCTGGAAATTCAGTGTCCCCAACAGAGCAAGCCAGAGGTGACAGTGGCAAGGAACCATTACTTTGGTCTTTAATGATGTCACAAGCCTCTCTTTACTCCGGAGGTGCACAAGTCCTGAAGACTGGGCAGGTGCACACCAATGATCCTTTCTGCTGTCCTAACAGTCCGTTGCAGTCTTCTCATATCTGATTTGCTGGCTGACCAAAATCAGACAGTTATATGTGTAATTTGTGCATGTGTTAGTTTGAATATTTTCAGCTGATGAAGGAAGTACATCCCACTTAAGGTCCATAGTGATGGTTGTGCCCAGGAACCTGTTATACTCCACTGTGCTCTTCATGATGGTGAGAAGGGGAAGAGCAGAGGGGTTTCTCCTAAAGTCTACTATCATCTCCACAGTTTTGAGCATGTTCAGCTCCAGGTTGTTGTGACTGCACCAGACAGCCAGTTGCTCAACCTCTTGTCTGTATGCAGTCTGATCGGAGTCCTGGATGAGGCAGATGACTGTAGTGTTATCTACAAACTTCAGGTGTTTGACAGAGGGGTCTTTGGAGGAGCAGTCTTTTGTGTAGAGGGAGAAGAGTAGTGGGGAAAGAACAAAGCCCTAGGGAAGCTCCAGTGGTGATGGTGCAGGTGTTGGATGCAAGTTTTCCCAGCCTCACTGGCTTTCCCTTTGTCAGGAAGCTGTTGATCCACTGACAGATGGAGGTGGGTACAGAGATCTGTGTCAGTTTATTCTGAAGAGTGTCTGGGATGATGGTGTTTAAAGGGGAGCTGAACTCCACAAACAAGATCCTTGCATAAGTCCTTGGTTTGTCCAGATGTTGGAAGATGTAGTGCAATCTTTTATTGACTTTATCATCCACAGATCTGTTTACTCGGTAAGCAAACTGCAGGGGATCCAGCAAGGGTCCAGTAATTTCCTTCCAGTAGGCCAACAACATGCTCTCAAATGACTTCTTGACCGCAGATAATAAAGCAACAGGTCTGTAGTCATTAAGTCTTGTGATTTTTGATTTATTGGGTACAGGGATGATGGTGGAACATTTTAAGCAGGAGGGGACTACACACAGCTCCAGGGAAGATCAGTTTGAAGATAGATGACAGCTGGACAGCACAGGCAGGGTGGAGAGACGCCATCTGGACTTTCCTTATCATCTGCTTTCTGAAGACTTTATGTACATCATCTTCACAGATTTTAAGTGCAGGCAGAGAAACAGCAGGGGGAGGGAGGGAGAGGGTGTTGATGGCTGTGATGTGAGACGGTCTGAGCGGGTTTGGGGTGTCAGTCCAGTCTTTTGCTTTTCAGACCTGCAGTAAAACTTGTTCAGGTCTTCAGTAAGTTGTTGACTGGCCTCAATTCTGGGGTATGGGGTTCTTGTAGCTGGTGATGTCTTCCAGGCCATTCCACACTGATATAGAATCATTCCTTGAGAGCTGTTTTTTTTTTCTTTTCTTTTCTTTAGTTTAACTTTGCCACTTTCATTGTGTATTTGGCCTGTTTGTACAAGGCTTTGTCCCCACCCCTGTAGGCGTCCTCTTTGGCCTGGCTAGTCTCTGTTAAATGTTAAATATGTCCTGGTGGGAACACACATGTCCTCACAGAAACTTATGTAGGACGTCACAGTGTCAGTAAGCTCATCCAGATCAGTAGCTGCAGTCTCAAAAACAAAAAAGTCAGTTCAAAGCAGGTTTGTAAATCATTAATTGATCAATTATATGGCAGTGTCTTATTGATATTTCAGGCACACTCATCGGTGGAGAGGGCAGGTTTGATAGGTGGAGTAAGGATGAAGAAAATTCCCACCAACAGTGAGTTTTCTGTGCGAGGAGCTGCACTGAAGAAAGTTCTAGAAGAGGACAGAGCCGCAGGACTCATACCATTTTTTGTATGTATATCTCTAATAACTACAAGCTTCTTTTAAACAGCACAACTATGGTCTTTGGTGTAACGCTTTGGTTCAAAGACCAGTTATTCATTTTATTTTGATCGTCCCTTTAATGCATTCTGTTGACTATAAGTAATTTTGTGTCATCTCTTTTATTTGAAATTACTTATTCAGGAGAGTACTAAATAAAACTAACGTGCAATTTTCATGATCCCTCTTATCTAGTTAAAATTATTAACATATTAGCATATTCTGCAAGGGGTATGTAATCTTATGAGCACAACTGTAAAAGGTGCAACGTTACTTATTGTCAACACAATGCTCAAAAGGTATATATATATATCTATATATATATATATATATATATATATATATATATATATATATATATATAGATATATATATAATTTTTTTTATATATATATATAATAGGGGAAAATAAAGGGGAATTCTGATTGTCAGGCATGGGTTTTTATATAGTTTCCAGTAAATGATTTATTTATTTATTTATTTGTTTGTTTGTTTTTTGTTTTTGACAGAAAGCTCCAGACATCTGGAAAATATGTAGTTTTATTTATAGTTATTGTTATTATTTTTAACTCTGACATCATGCCAGGAAATGCTGCAGAATTTTCTCTTGAATCTTAATGATTAACCCTTACCATTAGAACTTCCAGTCACTATGTATATAACAAGTGCAAAACATGGTAAAAAGATAGCAGCCACTCAGACTGTTAGAGAGCACAAAATGAGAACAAATTGGACATTTGTCTCTGCTCTTTCTCTGAACCTGTCCCCCCACAGTCTGCATGATGGTTAATGCTGTTTGGGAAGCCTGTTTTCTGAATCACATTAGTCAAATTAGCCCCAGGCTCAGCAAGCAAACCCATGTCAGAAGAATCACAGCATAATGGCAAACCAAGCAGGAACAAATCTTTTTGTGATCAAAACCTATAGCTCAAATGAATTTTTCACTGCACATTCTACATTAGGATAAAGAAATTGACTTATTTGTAGTATATTAAATATTCAAATGAACACATAATAATCAATCTATTTGATATTCTGCTTATTTCTCTTAGTTTTGTGCAACACTGGGGACAACTCCATCCTGTGCATTCGACTGCATCACTGAGCTCGGCCCTATATGTAAGACTAATTTACACTTACTGTTATTTTCCTTTGTATCTTATTTGTTCTTGCAAATCAGTGTTTTGATTAATATTTTAATAGACACATTGTCATTGTTGCTATGTCAGGTAATGCAGAGAAGATCTGGATGCACATTGATGCTGCATATGCTGGGAGTGCATTTATCTGTCCAGAGTTCAGACCCTTGCTGAATGGCATAGAGGTAAGATAACATTCAAATCACACAGGGTGTTCTTAAGCACACTTCACAGGGTGCTCTTAACACCCAGAGAGGCACGAGCGATAACAGAAGAGCAATCTGTGCCGGGCTCAAACTATTGATCCTGTTACTTTAGGAGCGATGGTTCAAGCACAGAGTCGTATGTGTGTGATTGAGAATATTTAAATGTCACAAATGATACGAGCTGGCATGAGCGATGACTTGTGGAATAGGCGGGATATTAGAAATCCCTGATTGTCCTTTGAGTTGTCGTGGAGCCCAGCTGGGTGTCAAAATGATAAGGGTAAAGTAATTTCCTGAGGCATAGGAAGACCTTTAGATAAGTTCCTTTTTTCCCTCGCTAAAGAAATATCACTGTTTATTAGGAGCATGAGTTCAAACAAGAGTGAAGACTGTGCTCCTCTGCGCAGACAATGGTTTTTTATTATTGACCGGAATTACAGCTGGCTGCTGTTTCCTGTGTGGTGTTGGTTACCAGTAACTGAAAGACAGACAGGACTCAGCACGGCAACAATCAAACCGTCATGGCAGTGTCTGCCTTTATTGTGGCAGATGGAAAGGATATTGGAAAGGGGAGAGTGAGAAAAAAGATTAGACTTTGAGATAGTGGCTCTTTTTGAATGCTCATTGGACAGATGCTGCAGTTGATTGTGAGTTTGATGCATAATATGCTAGGAGTCAGATACCAGACCATGCTAACAGGTAGCTGAAAGATGACTTATCTTGATTTTTAGCAAGCCAAATTTATTTTCATATTCCAAAACCACCATCTTTATTTTAGTACTGATTTCTGGTATAAAGAGTCAATGTAAAACTGCATGAGTATGTAAATACTAGTCAAGTCAAGTCACCTTTATGTAGCGCTTTAAACAAAACAGATTTTGTCAAAGCAAGTGAACAACATTAATTAGGAAAACAATGTGTCAATAATGCAAAATGACAGTTAAAGGCAGTTCATCACTGAATTCAGTGATGTCATCATGCGGCTCAGTTCAGTTTAAATAGGATCTGTGCAATAATTTGCAGTCAAGTCAACGATATCGCTGTAAATGAAGTGTCCCAAACTATGCAAGCCAGAGGCAACAGCGGCAGGGATCCAAAACTCCATCGGTGACAGAATGGAGAAAAAAACTTGTGAGAAACCAGGCTCAGTTGGGGGGCCAGTTCTCCTCTGACCAGACGAAACCAGCAGTTCAATTCAGATTGTGCAGAAGAATCATCTGTTTCCTGTGGTCATGTCCTGGTGGTCATCTGAGACAAGGTCTTTACAGGGGATCTGTATCTGGCGCTCATCTAGCTGTTGTGGCCTCCGCTGTCTTTCAGGGCTGTAGAGGTCCTTTCTAGGTGCTGATCCACCATCTGGTCTGGATACGTACTGGATCCGGGTGACTGCAGTGACCCTCTGATCTGGATACAGACTGGTTCTGGTGGCTACGGTGACCTACGGCACTAAATAGGAAAAGGATCTGCCGCACGCAGTTGACTTTGATATTCTACGTATTATCAATTTGCCAGTTTTGAGAGCGCAGCAGACATGGAAAACTATAATGTAACAAGAGTTGTTCAAATACTGAGGCGCTAAACCATTCATTTGCATTTGGCATTGGGAGCATAGGTCGTATTTTAGATATTTTTATGAGATGTAAAAATCCAGTTTAACAAATGCTAGAAACACGGCTTTCTAAGGAAAGATTGCTATCAAATAGCAAGAAGAATTGACAGAGCAGCCATCAAGACAGCTTTCTAGGTTATTACATGCAGTATTTAGATCCTATAATTAACACCAGTTTTTTTTCTAAATTTAGCAGTAAGAAATTACTCATCATCCAGTTTTTTATATCGACTATGCATTTCATTAGTTTTTCAAATTGGTATGTTTCGCCGGGCCACAAAGAAATATAGAGCTGAGTATCATCGGCATAAGAGTGTAAGCTAACACTGTGTTTCCTTGATGATATCTCCCAAGGGTAACATATAAAGTGTGAAAAGTAACGCCCCTAGTACATAGCCTTGAGGTACTTCATACTGCTCTTGTGATCAATATGATATCTCTTTATTCACTGCTTCAAATTGATAGCATCATATAAGTATGATTTAAACCATGCAAATGTACTTCCATTAATGCCAACAGAGTTTTCTAGTCTATGCAAAATAATGTTTTGGTCAATAGTGTTGAGCGCAGGGCTAAGATCCAATAGCACTAATAGAGAGATACTAGAGAGCAGTCTCAGTACTATGATACGGTCTAAATCCTGACTGGAAATCCTCACAGATACCAATTTTCTCTAAGTAATATAATTGTGAGGATACTACTTTTTTTACTATCTTGGACAGAAAAGGGAGATTCGAGATCGGTCTATAATTAACTAGTTCTTTGGGGTCTAGTTGTGGTTTTTTGATGAGAGGCTTAATAACAGCCAGTTTAAAGATTTTAGGGACATATCCTAATGACAATGAGGAATTAATAATAGTCAGAAGAGGATCTACAACTTCTGGAAACACCTGTTTTAGGAGCTTAGATGGAATAGGGTCTAACATACATGTTGTTAATTTAGATGATTGAGTTTACGATTCTTCCTCTCCTATAGTAGAGAATTGTGGAAATGTTCCTCATAAATACTAGTTTATTATTAGTTAATAATAAGTTAGTTAATCATTATTAATACGTTCATAGTAAATATCAGTTTCATTATAAATATTGACAGATCTAGCAATCACTTAAGAAAAATAAATAAATAAAAATAAAGAATTGGGACTACAGCTTTATTAACTGCATTAGCACCTCTGTTGTTTGTGTTGCTAGATACTATTTAAAATGATCTAAATTATTTTATAATTCACAATTTGAATTACATTTAGATAAATATCTAAAACTATATATTTATAAGACTCACCAGAGCTTCTCTGATTATAGATAGGTTGCAAATTTAAGTAAGTGATGTTTTGTCCCTTTTCTCAAGAGTACGTTAGACACAATCTATTCACAACAAATCACATTAAAATCTTCTTTTCTTTTAGTTTGCAGACTCTTTCAATTTCAATCCTCATAAATGGCTCCTGGTCAACTTTGACTGTTCAGCAATGTGGTAAGTGTTTAGTGGCTCTATCAGTAAAAAGCATGTTTCATTTATTATCTGGGCCATTCTACTGTTTCTCAACATGCTATTGGTTGGCTTTGTCAGTCAACAGAGGAAACCGTCCCAGCTGCTCTTTATGTCAGCACCAGGCAAACAAAAATATTCATGGTTATATAGAGAGAAAATACAAGACAAGAGTGTATCCAAATTTACCATGATAATATACAGCAAATACAAAGCATTTATACAGCAGTTATGCAATTAGCTAAATCAAAAATATAGCCATTTTTAATATTGCAAAATATTTCTATTTTAAATAAATTCTTCTTTTGAATTTTTAATTCATCTTAGAATAATCATGGTTCTCAAATATATTAAGGACCACAGCTGTTTTCATCTTTTTTTTTTTTCTTGAGCAGATCAGCAGATAAGAATGATTTAGAATGAATTGTAATGATTTATCACAATATTACAAAACCAGCTTTTCAATGTTAGTGTATACAGTGGCCCCAAAGTTATTTCAACACTTAAGACACATTTTAAAAATGTACTGTGTGATGTGAATGTCACTTCATCACATTAGAAAGAAAATAATTAAACTCAGCGGTGTCTGCAAATCTTGAAACCCCACCTTAAACCTGCCTTGACTAAATGGCAATAAAGTGAACCTTAAAACAAATGTTTTAAAATCCTGTTGTTTCAAATGTTTCAAATCATTTTCTAAGAACTAACTTGCCATTGACCATAAGTGCATTAGGAATTGTAAATACATAAAATGGATACATACATATAATACTTCATATAAATGTGCTGCATATATAAAAGGTTCATTCGTGTAGCAAAATGTGATTGTATCAACAGCATTATCTGCAAACAACAGCTTTGATTAAACTTGTATTACACTTCCTGTTTGTGTGTATCATTTTACATTTTTAGTTTGTGAACCAAACTGATACTTTTTAATGATGGTAGAAGATAGATAGATAGATAAATAAATAAATCACAATCATAACTGAAAAACCAATGCATGACAATCGTAAAATAATAAATCTTTTTTTTTTTATTATTGTCTCTTATTGAACGGTATGTTGTGCTAACTTTGTTTAAAATCCAGATGAAGCATATGCATACATTTGAGTTGTATGTTACTTTTTGTTTAATACCATATTACTTAGCTATTACTGAAAATTCAAATAATAATGATATATGCTTTATGCACAATAATGTCATATGACTGTTGTCTCTTACACTGTGATGAATATAAATGTTTCTGTGCAGGGTGAAGAAAAGATCAGACATCATTGGGGCATTTAAAATGGAGCCGCTTTATCTGAAGCATGATCACCAAGAGTCAGGTAACCAATCAGCACTTTGCACTGCTTATTTCTTATTTTATTTTGCTCTCACATATTTCTGTTAGTTTAGCACTGGAAACAGTCAGTCATTATTGCAAAGAATAAACAATAATAAACTGAATAAAGGACTTCAGTTAGATGTGTAAAGAGGATGACCATGATCCTCATTAATGAGACATGACGTTTTGTGCTGACATCCACTTTACGTCACATTGATGGCTCAGATTATTCAGATTATTCACCTTAGTGCTCTGCTGTCTTCTGTAAGCCTCTGCTTGCTGCTAGTAAACAACAGCTTTCTAACCTGCTACACTGACAGTTGATTTAAGAGTATTTTGCCTGTATTGTGCATTTGTGTGGCATTTTGGCAACAATACAATATTTTACATACATACTGGAAGTTATTTAAATAAAATACACTGTCCCTAAAAAAAATATTTGGACACCAAAGACACACTTAAAAATGTATAAACATTAACAATTCCATTATTAAACCAAGTGACTTTTATTTTAAGATAGATAGATAGATGACTGCCTTCCCACAGACCTTGCGTGAAGCTGCCACTCATGACCATCCATCGTTAGCGTTACACGATGGCAAGGAGCCCCAGTAACAGGTCTTGAGACAGGAACCAAGATTTCTTCCACATGTCTAAGACACCTAAGCATCGCTGCGTGACTTTGATCATGCAAAGCAGGTTCCCCCTCAGGGAAAATCCTTGGTTCTGAGCCACCACTATAAGGGTCTCATGTACAGCAGGTCAAAAGGTATCACAATGGATGCAGCTGCCATCAGACCCAACTATCTCTGACACTGTTTGACAGTGAGTGACTTGCCTTCTCTCACTCTACTCACAGCTGTGAGAATCACTTCAATACAAGCAGGAGACAACTGTGCCTGAATCGTTGTCGAATACCACACTATGCCCAGATAAGTGGTTCTCTGTAGAGGAGAAAGCATACTTTTCTTGACGTTTAGCTGTAACCCAAGTTCTTTCATATGGATGAGGACCACATCTCGATGACAAGCTGCCATCTGCTTTGACTGAGCTAAAAACAATCAATTGTCGATTATATCCATAAGTATGTGGATGCCCTGGAGTCACAACGGAGCCAGGGCAGCATCCACACACTTTGTGAAAAAGTGTGGGGTGAAAGTGACAGTCCGAATGGAAGAACCCTATACTGGTATGCTTCACCCATGAAAGCAAACCTCAGGAACTTTCCGTGTTGAGGAAGGATGGATACATGGAAGAATCACTTCAATACGAGCAGGAGACAACTGTGCCTGAATCGTTGTCGAATACCCCACTATGCCCAGATAAGTCATTCTCTGTAGAGGAGAAAGCATACGTTTCTTGACGTTTAGCTGTAACCCCAGCTCTTTCATATGGACGAAGACCACATCTCGATGCCGAGCTGCCATCTGCTTTGTCTGAGCTAAAAACAATCAATAGTCGATTATCCATCAGTATTTTTTCATGAAGTGTGTGGATGCTGCCCTGGCTCTGTTGTGACTCCAGGGCATACACACACTTCATGAAAAAGTGTGGGGTGAGAGTGACAGGACGAATGGAAGAGCCCTATACTGGTATGCTTCGCCCCCGAAAGCAAACCTCAGGAACTTTCCGTGTTGAGGAAGGATGTATACATGGAAGTATGTGTCCTTGGGATCTATGATGACCAACCAATCCTCAGACCTGCTTTGAAACACAATCTGTTTGATTGTAAGCTTCTTGTGCTGAAATCATTTGATAACGCTGCTCAATAGATGCAGATCTATGGACTTCTTCCTCAAGAGAGTTTCTACCTCTTGTTCCAATACCAGAACCTGTTCCTGGCTCACTAATGTAAGAATAACACTGTTGAAGCGAGGCGGATGAGAACCTAACTGGATTCTGTAACCTCCCTCTACAGTGTGCAGGACCCATTGTGAGACATTTGGCAGAGGTTTCCATGCTGTCATAAGGTCTGCTAAGGGAAACATTCTCTCGTGACTGGCCTCTGGTGTCACTAGAGGAGCCAAATTGGTGCCCTGATGTGGATGGCTTGCAGGGAGCAATCTACCTGACTTTTCTAGTGCCCTCATCTGAGGAGACAAGTTTTCCCGTGGTGTACCGTCGATGGGTGGCAGCTGGGAAATATGCTCATCTGAGCTCATTGTGCCCTGCCCTGTATTGGGCACTGTATACTGAGGTGTGTACCTCTCCTCCCCAGGGTGGGCTGCCCTCAGGGCCTTGACCATGGTATAGTCAGGCCTGCTTGGCCGAGGTCCTCTTAGACATAATGACGGTCCGCAGATCTGTTTTCTGCTTCGAGGACCCCGACCGAGAGTGCTGCCCCGTCCCCTGGTCTTACTGCATGAGGTTTCAAATTGCGACGTGCTTGTTTCGTGTCTGGCAATATGAGGAGCTGGATGGCTGGGACTGCTCCCACTCCACCTGCTTATTCGCCTCCTGAACCCACTCTACTACAGTGTCTACTGCGCCGCTGAAGTGGCCCGAAGGCGATAGTGAGGCAGGAAGGATCTGTACATGTCTTTTTAATCGGATAGGTTCAACCACAGGCATCGCTCTGTAGCCATAAGAGCTGCCATGGCTCTGTTCATTTCCCTGGTGGCCCGAAGCGACAGGTCTGTGTCCCAACGTCAGACTCTTCTTCATACTTATCATCCAGGTCTTTTAACAGGTTGGCCTGGTATGCCTGCAGCACCGCCATATTGTGCAGACATGTACCAGCCTGACGTGTCGCTGTATAAGCTTTCACAACCAAGCTGGATGTCAGTTTTACTGGCCTGGTGGGAAGCTTCGGGGCCTTCAGGGATGAAGCTGAGGATGGTAAGAGATAGCTTGTGAGTGTCTGCTCCACCGCCCTTTCATTCAGCCCCACGATGTTTGATTAGTTAGTGACTGTTGGTGACTTTTGGGCTGAAGAGTCAAGCTGAGTACAGCTTCTCCCATGATCTCAACACCTAGGCATGGAGATCGGGGAAAATGGAAGGCCGTGAAGGTTGTGTTCTAGCTCTAAGGAAGTGCTCTCCAAGTTTGCTTTTGGGACAAGTGTCCTGTTTCTCAGCTGGCGAATCAGTGTTGAGCTTGGCTACAGCGCGAGTCACAACCTCCACTAGCTCCTCATATGTGAGGGACTGCGGTGGTGAGTACGCAGTCTCCTCTGTGTCGATGCTCATCACATAAACCTCCTCTGAGGAAGATAGATGAAATGTCTGGCTCTCTCTCTGAGGGGAAGAAACCACAGGGCGGGCTTCTGATCCCTGAGAGGAAGCCGTGGATCTAGCGGGTGAGGACAGAGATAAGTATGAGCCCATCTCAGATCCCTCCGCTAAATCCACTTGTGATCCCCATGATAACAATGGCAGGGCCAAACACATCAGGATTGCGAACCTGGCCACTTTCAAAGAAGATCAGGCAGGAGCGGAGCACATGGAGAGTGAGAAGGACACAGTCATGGCAGGTAGCCCCCAAAACAGACAATGCACAAATCATGTGTATCCCCACTCGAGGGATAGCGTGGCTAGGGAGGAAAACACAACTTGAAATGCCTTATGCTCATCACATTAGATTTTGCTTTATACTTGAATTTATACTATACATTTGAATTCCCACTTTTTATACCAAGTAATTCCTGACTGACTGAGTGTTTTTTGCATACACAGACACACATACACGGACGTGCTTGCTGAAGAGCAGAAGCTAATATGTGTGTTCGCCGGTTGGGTCTTTATGCTTCCTGGTTGCGCATTCTCATTCTCATGTCTCACTTCTCTATTGGACTGATTTCACACATGTTTCAGTATGGGGTCTTGCCGGGGGCATTTTCAAAGCATTCAATGCAGCTGTTAAACCATGGGTACAAGTAATTGTAAAATGTCTAGAAAGAGTCTATCATGATTTGTTTGCATATGCCACTTTTTAGTATCTAATGCAGTATCAGTAATTTGATCTCTCATGTCTGTTGTTTTCTCACACGTCCACCAATGAGCTGGCTGTTGCTTGTTGGGCATTTAAATATGGCTAAACAAAGACAGTTCCTGTGGTAATGTGTCTGTGGGCAGTGTGCAGCTGTGCATACAATTGTAATTTTGCAGACAGCAAAACAAAAGAGTCTCTAAACCCAGAACACAAAACACACACACACACACACACACACACACACACGTGCATATATGCATACACACCTTAAAGCCATTTCCATCATAAGCAACTTCCTGATTAAATTACCAACAGGCTTGGCCAGATGGAAAAAAAGAATGATGTTCTTTTTATTGCTTGTTATGTAAAGAATAATTTGTGTGCTGTGTACTTGTCTCATGGTATTATTTACATCTGAGCTTGCTGTTAAGGGTGTTATCACTAAATGTTGATTTTCTTTTCTATATTCATAGGACTTGTCACCGATTATAGAGTAAGTATATTGCATGCAATATGTGTGTGCAGGTGTGCATTTCTGAGATAATGTTTGTTTAGCCAGCTGAAGACTTCTGTTACTCTATATTAGGTTATTATCTGAATGAATAATTTTTCTTGTTCTGATAATAATATTACATAGGTGACTTGGTGATTATCAGAGGTTCATTTTATTTGCATGTCTGTGAAACATGCATTTTATTTGTTTATTAGCATGTCTGAGAAACACCAATCTATTACAGTAACCATATAACTTCATATATATATTTATCAGTTACCATATATGTCTCTGTGTGCTCAATTATTCTTTGTATAGGAAGAAACAAGTATTTTAATCTATATTTAAGTCTGTATAGGTGTTGAGAAAAGGAGCCAGTGACCTTTTGTATTTCGTATAATCAAAAGTGTATGTGCAGTGGTTTGTGTATTTATGTGAGCACAGTTCATGTCTTATCTCATCTCATCTCCCTTCAGCACTGGCAGATCCCATTGGGTCGTAGGTTCCGCTCTCTCAAGCTGTGGTTTGTGTTCCGCATGTACGGACTCAAAGGTCTCCAAGCCCACATCCGCAAGGTAACTGCCTTTAATCCATGCTGTCAATCAAGTTAGCCTTGCCAATCGCATCTTATTTGGCTTCACAGTCGATTTGGAATGACGCAAATGAGCATCCCCCTCCCCCCAACCTTCATCTTCATTATATGTTCTGGACATATTCTTCGGCAGATTCTATGTTTGTGGGAAAATACAGAGCATACAGGACCTATTTTTAAACTCTTTGTATGTTCTTATTAGTTTCAGTTTAGTAAAAGATGTCTGTCCATTGAATAACAATTTTCTTCCCCCATTTGTACAGTACTTCTCTTTTCTTCATTCATTTTTCAGTAATTCTGAATGACTCAGATTTAATGGTCTGCTCTCAAATGCTGACCGGATAGTGGCCATAAGGGATAGTGGTCTGAAAATTAGAAAATTGTGTGCTCAATGTTGATTCCAGTAATCAGCATTGAAAAAAAAAATGATTACTGATAAAATAGTTTATTTAGAACATCTATCAAAAAAACATAATATCCCCTATTTGTACTTCTTTTTTCTTCATTCAGTATTTCAGTAATTGTGAATGACTCAGGTTTAATGGTCAGCTCTCAACTGCTGGACAGTAGCCATAAGGAATAATTGAGAATGAGGAAATTGTGTGTTCAGATTTGATTCCAGCAATCAGCATTGAAAAAATGATTACTGAAAAACTTAATCTATTTAGGACAATTAATTCTACATTATTAGCACCTGAACATTCTCTGCTCTGGTATTTTGGTTGCTTATTTTAATCTACAGGCTACCCTCTGCTGGTATTCTTGAAGTATTTCACCCAGAGATGAAAGCTGTTGTAACCACCTATTATTTATTATTTACAGCTCAGGTTGTTCCAAAGATTTAAGATTTTATTTTATTTTATTTTTGTTTGCATGCTGTTCAACACAATATGAGCATATTCAACAAAGACATACAACAAACTTTTATTTATTTATAAGTTTTTTACATAAATCATTGTCACTTTCACACAAATTAGCCACATGATTTTGTGTCTAAAATGTGTTGTTCATCTTGTTTCAGCAAGTAGGACTGGCCAAAGAGTTTGAGTCTTTGGTGAGAGCCGATAAACGCTTTGAGATCTCAGCTGATGTTGTGCTGGGCCTCGTCTGCTTTAGACTCAAGGTCAGAGAAAAACTCTACAGAAACAAAACATGTCTTCCTGTGGTTATAATGGACTCTGAGAGGTTGTTAACTATGGAAAATTGCAGTATGATTTATTTTAATTTCCACTAACATGCAAAGAGAGCAGCACTGTTGTTATAGTATTTACAACAGCAACATAAAGTGGAAAAAAACAAAAAATCAAAACAAAACTGTGATACCACATTTTTATTCATTTATTATAATTTTTTAGAAGAAAACTGACCAATTATTTTATTAAATTTAGGGGGGGGGGGTATTAAAAAATATATTTAAATAAATATATTTAATTTTAGTTATTTCCGTACCACAACTGAAAAAAAGTATAATAATTATTCTTTTAAAATAATGTTTGTTTTACTTAATTTTAATTAGCAATACTAATCCTAATGTATATTATATATGCAACCTATTTGTATACATAACCCTAATATTATGCTGATGAATTTCCTTAAAATCACGGTCCAAATAGTCAGTTAATTACAAAGCAGTGCTCAGTACATTGGTCTTGCTTGTGTCAAGTATCTTTGTTAGCACATTTTTTAGATCAGT
The DNA here is from genome assembly GCF_003368295.1 of Carassius auratus. Lineage (NCBI taxonomy): Eukaryota > Metazoa > Chordata > Actinopteri > Cypriniformes > Cyprinidae > Carassius > Carassius auratus. The sequence goes on from NC_039258.1 coordinate 12,767,788, forward strand.
GAGCAGTTACAAAATAAATAAAAAATAAAATAAAGATATCCTTACTGAGCTGTGTGTTAAACCCTGCAGGGCTCCAATGAATTAAATGAAACTCTGTTGAAGAGGATCAACAGCGTACGTAAGATCCATCTGGTACCGTGCCAACTGGCAGGCAAGTTTGTTCTGCGGTTTGCCGTGTGCGCTCGTACTACTGAGTCACGGCATGTTCAGGAGGCCTGGAGCCACATCAGTCACCTGGCATCAGAGCTGCTATAGGAACTGCCCCACTGACTACTGTGGAGGGCATCACGTGTTAAAACAAATGGGTGATATGTATTACGTCTGCTATCAACTCGGCCTTACTTTCACTCTACTGCTGTGATTCTTTCTACTATTTATTGTCAAAATGTATGTATGTATTGTCTTTTACTTATTTCACTATAGCTTTGTTCACTCGTGCTGCAGCTTCATAATGCAAAATCAAATATTGAGCCTAATTCCTCTTTTCTAAAAGCTTTGTGCTCGACTGAGCTCAGCTGCTGTGATGAGATACCTCACCGACATTCTTTGACAGCTGTTGTGACCAAATAGTTAAAAAGATAAAACAGTAGTGTGTGTATGTATTAACACTGAAAATAAAGTGCATTTCTCCCAAACTGTTGCATGTGAATTGTATATTATAGTGTGTTGCAAGATTACCGTTTGTTAATTCACTATGCATATCCACAATATTTTACAATCCAGGTATATAATTTTTCAGCTGAAAAACAGCACCTGCAGTATCTGTGTGCCTACCAGTCTGCTGTATTTCTTCCACAGTAACCTAAAATGCATTATGCTATACTATTTATAATTGCTAAAATATACTTTATAAGTATACAGTGAAAGAGTACTTATAATTAATTTGTAAAATATTAGTTTATAGTTTAAATTGATTGTTAATTAATAGTTTGTGCATTGTAGTCCCTATATTGTAATTATATATTTATACAATAAATAATTTATAAATAGTTTACATTATATAGCTGTAAATGTTTAATAATGCACATTTTAGTTTATCCATATTGTACTTTTCTAGTTTTGTGATCCTGTTCATGTTTTTTCTGAATGTATATGCATAAATAATGAGACAAATAAAAAAATTTAACTAGTGATAAAGATATTTATTGTTCTTAAAAACATAAAAAAAATATTAATTAGTAGTATTAAGTGGTGTATGTATAACATTTTTGATGTAAACATTTATGCCTAATAAATGTATTTAGGGACACTACTGTTAATTTTGCACTTTATTTTACATGTACTTATAGTGTACTTATAGTGTATTTATCTAAGAAAGTTCTGGTAACGCAAGGTAGCTACATGGGGTAGGGTTAGGTTAAGGGGTAGGCTCAGGGTTAGTTTTTTTTTTTTTATTACATAGTTATTGTAATTACTATAATAAGTAAATAGTATGTACATGATATCTAAATAGTATGTACAATGATATCTAGTAAAAGGTAAGTACAAAGTATATATAGATGCAGCACTGAGACTTGCTACTTTCAATACTTCCTCAACATGTTGCTGTGAGCATTTAAGGAATATTGCTGCTAGACATATAACATCTACAGTATGAATAATGCCCATAGCATACATGATCACCCCGTAGCAGATCTATATGTGGAGCTGGGGAAGGTGGAGGGCTTCTGAAGTGTGCTGCTACTGCTAAAGCAAACACTGCCAAGTATTTGAATGTTGATCACTGAGCTCATTGGCTACTGATACAAGAGAGAACCAATCAGATGTGCCATATGATGATGATCTCATTATGTCATATTGAGTTGGATCTATCTACTTCATGCCAGAACTTTATATATATATACACAGTTGAAAGATAAAGTAAGTGCAATATTTTAAATTTTCTGGTTTTCTGCATAAATTAGTCATGAAATTGGATATAATTTTCATAAAAGTAACAAAAACACAATATTTAGTCTTTAATATAAGTTGATGAAACAAACAATCATCATCTTGCTAGTCTTTATTGAGCACACTCATTAAACATACAAAGTGTTGCTGGAAAAGGTGAAACATAGGCTTCTGGTGTAACTAAAGGACTACTGGAGTCAGATGTTAGCAAACAGGAGTCCAATCAATGAAACAAGAATAACGGTGTATTTTAGAGTAAAGCTGACTTATATAAATACCCAATACAACCAAGAGTTGGTGATATGCGTGTTGTTGAAAGGTTAGAGAGTAATTTTAAAGACTTTATATATTTATCAGTCCTCACATAGACAAACTGTCTAACTATAAAGACAATATGGCACTGTTGCTACTTTCCATAGAAGTGGACACCCATGGCACAACACAGAATTATGACAGAATGAGGTGAAAAAGAAATTTAGAGTAAAAGCTAAAGACTTGTAGGATTCATTCAAGTTAATTAACATCTTTGTTCATGAGTAAACCACACACAAAACATTGAACAGGCATGGTATCCATGAAAGAACACCACAAAGAAAGCCACTGCTCTCCAAACAAAACATTGCAGCATGCCTAAAGTTTGCCAACGACCACCTCGACACTCCACATCACTACTGGGAAAATGTCTTGTGGACAAATAGAATTGTTTGGGAAGAACATGCAGCGCTCTTTATGGCATAAAAAGAAAACAGCATACCAACATGGTGGAGGGAGTGTCATGATTTGCTCCCTCTGGACATGCCACTTGCTATTGTGGAGGGGAAAATTAATTTCAAATTTATCAGGATATACTACAGGAAAATCTCAAGGTGGTCTGCAAACTGAAGCTCAGAAGAAACTGGGTGATGCAGTATGATAATAAGCTATTAATGCACTTACTTTTCCCACTATCACGTTGTAAGTTTAATGGCTGTGTTCAGTAAAGGCATGAAAGATCATGTTTGTTTGTGTTTTATAATCTTTATATTGTGAAATAAAGTGTTTGTTGATTTTTGTGACTTGGTAAAGATCAGATCACATGACCAAGATTTCATGACCAATTTAAGCAGAAAACCAGGAAATTGAAAATAGTTCACTTAATTTCTCTCCCAACTATACTTATAAATAAAGAAAAAACTCAAAAGTAGTCTGGAATTGATGCGTTTGTTTTGTTGCAGTGTCTATTTAAACCCAGCAGATGGCAGTATGGCTTCAAAATCATTGTGACTTTCTTGCTGCAGTTGATTGTCCTGGAGGAGCAGTGGGGAAATATTATAGAAACGTGTTAGAAAATCAAATATAATACACAGTGAATGGGTTTCCCACAATAATGCAAAGCACAAATTTAAGAATTATGTACCGTATGTTATTTCAAACAGAGCGACATCATACTGGAAGCTGTCAGGCTCAAATGACTAAATAAAATAAACATAAAAAAGCCCAAAATCCACAAACTCACAACTGCATGTTATCTTGTTGAGGTATAAAGGGTTGATTCTTAATGCTTATGAAATAATATAGCATTGGCAAGATAAGGTTTCAAAAATGTTAATGTTATCTTCATGAATCCCTTAGGATAGCCCACGACAGATGCATGTACAGTAAATGATGTAATGTGATTACACACTATGTCCTCTGGTTGGAAACATAACAGATGCACACAGAACAGTGCACAACTGTTGCATCTGGATTATAATGATCCATTCTAATCATATCTCCATATACAGATATTTATTTACATGAATTCAGATAATATGTTTTGGGGTCTAAGTACTGTACAACAGCTTATTGTGACCTCTATTACAAAACAAGTAGAGGATGAAATACTGTAGGAGGTGGCACTTATTTAACAGATACTCATTCAAATATAAGATAGCTTGCTTTATTAGTTTGTTTGTATAAACAGAAAAACTCAGCTGTTAATTTAAATGTGACATTTTCAGGTGCTACAGTGCTCCTCTATGGCAGCACGGTCACATGATTATTCATGAGACATATGTTGCCTTATTTACAAGGAAAAAAAAATAGAATGGAAACTAACAGCAAGGAAATTAAGAAGTAAAAGGAGGTGGAGACACAATGAAATCTGACAGAATGGAATTAAGAGCTAAAGTTCAATGACAGAGCTTACTAATAAATAGCTTACTAAGAAATAGACTAATAATAAAACTGAATTAGGACACACGACAAAAACAAACTGAAGTAAAAATATCCATCCATCCATCTACTGGTTGCATGGTTGCTTTATTTCTGTGTATGCATGTTGTTGGGTGTGTTAGCGTGTCCGCCACTCACACAGTTGTTCTATTATGTGCGCATATATTGTGTGTTTATCTCAAGTGTTGATTGACTTGTAAGTGCTGTATGGAGAGCTGTCACACAGTACTGGTGATCTCTGCTGTTTATGGTATTCTGTTATTAAATCACAGATGCTGTAAAAACATGTTGACATGAAATTCTCTTGTCATCATAATAATTCATGTTTAATTTGATATAATTCAGTTGATTTACTCTAAATGCATTCAATTTCATAAAGGGGCATCATAATGTAAAACAGTGGTGTTGTAGATTGCATACTTTTCCGTTGACAGAGAAGTTTGTTGGGAAATGTTCTCATGTAAAATTGCATCTTTAGCATTTAAGTATCATTGTAAGTATCAAAAAATCAAGAATGTTAATAATTGTTCATAGTCCAAAGCATACAACATGGGTTGGCAAACTCAAATAAATAATTAAATAAATAACCAAAAAAGATAAATGTAAAATATATGCATGACATCTTTTACGTCTTTTAACCAACAACATGTACAGTATGTTAGACCCTATACCATCTAAGCTCCTAAAAGAGGGAAGATCCTCTTCTGACTATTATTAATTCCTCATAGTCATTAGGATATGTCCCCAAAACCTTCAAACTGGCTGTTATTAAGCCTCTCATCAAAAAAACACAACTTGACCCCAAAGAACTAGTTAATTATAGACCAATCTTGAATCTCCCTTTTCTGTTCAAGATACTAGAAAAGGTGGTATCCTCACAATTATATTCCTTCTTAGAGAAAAATGGTATATGTGAGGATTTCCAGTCAGGATTTAGACCGTATCATAGTACTGAGACTGCTCTCCTTAAAGTTACAAATTATCTGCTCTTATCATCTGATCGTGGTTGTATCTCTCTATTAGTTTTATTGGATCTTAGTGCTGCGCTTGACACAATTGACCACAACATTCTTTTGCATAGTCTTGAAAACTACGTTGACATTAATGGAAGTGCTTTAGCATGGTTTAAATCATACTTATATGACCGCCATCAGTTCGTAGCAGTGAATGAAGATGTATCATATCGATCACAAGTGCAGTATGGAGTACCTCAAGGCTCAGTACTAGGTCCGCTACCCTTCACACTTTATATGTTACTCTTGGGATATATCATCAGGAACACATGGTGTTAGCTTTCACTGTTATGCTGATGATACTCAGCTCTATATTTATTTGTGGCCTGGTGAAACACACCAATTTGAAAAACGAATGGAATGCATAGTCGATATAAAAAACTGGATGATGAGTAATTTCTTACTGCTAAATTCTGAAAAACAGAGGTGTTAATTATAGGACCTAAAAACTCTGCATGTAATAACCTAGAACACTGTCTAAGACTTGATGGTTGCTCTGTCAATTCTTCATCATCTGTTAGGAACCTAGGTGTGCTATTTGATCGCAATCTTTCCTTAGAAAGCCACGTTTCTAGTGTAATACTCCTGTAAAGGATGATATTAAATGAATGAGCATTCAAGCAATGTTTCTTCACCGATGCTTTATCATGAATTAATACAAATTATGTGAATTGCATAGTCTCACACTTTTTTAACAGTACAATCACAAATGCATAGTATCAACACAGTATTGACTTAGATACTGTTACTGTAATCACAAATCACAATTTATGACACAAGGCCAGGTATGTAAATAGGTCCACTCGACTACATAGTCTTCTCAGGGTGTCATACATACACTATCAGTGAATAAGCATGAAATAAACTCAGAAGGAATAAGGAATAACAAACATATATAATGAATAAAGTATAACATGAAAGAATACAACAGTACATACGTTTTATAATAACTTTGAGAACTCAGTATAACTTTGAGAGTTGTTGTCTGAGTTGAGACCAAAGAGAGCATCGATGGGCAGCCTTGGTGTACGACCGAACAGCAGGCGGAAGTGAGAAGCTAGTCACATCACATCTAGTACAGTTATAGGCAAAGATTAATTTGTTGAGTGCATCTTTCTAATTCGATTTTTGTTTTTCAGTCAGGGTTTTCAGCATCTGCATAACGTCCTGTTAAATCTTTCCACCTGCCCATTTCCCTGTGGGTGGTAGGGGGTGGTCCTTGAGCCAGCGACACCACTGTACTTCCTGAGTTGAGTGAGTAGCTGGTTTTCGAATTCTCCCCCTTGGTTGTGGTGAATCCTGGACGGAAACCCAAACTTGAGAGCAAAATCATTGAATAATCGTTCAGCCACTGTTTTTGCTGACTTTGAGGTTGTGGCATAAGCCTGTGCAAATCGGGTGAAGTGGTCGACAATTACCAAGATATACTCATAGCCCCCCTTGCATTTGTCCAGATGTATAAAGTCAATGAACACCAATTCAAAAGGGTGGGTCATTTTGATACATTTAAGGGGCGCTCTTGTCTCAAGGCATGTTTTTTTTTTTTTTTTGATGCAAGAGTAGGTTTTCAGGACATAGTTCTCAATGTCTTTCTGCATGTAGGCCCAGAAGAACCGATCCCTAATTAGGCTTGTGGTGCGGTCGAGGCCCTGATGACCCATCTCATTATGCATTTCCCTTAAAAAAACAGTGTTTTTTTAATTGAGTTGGTAATACCAGCTGTGTCCTTTGAGATGTGTGGCAGAAGAGAATGCCATATTCATCCAGCTTCAGTTTATCCCATTCTCTCAGAAGAACTTTGGATAACGAGTTGGCCGAACGCCACTGCTGAGGAGGCCTAGATCCTGTTTGGCTACAGCAAGGGAGACATCTGGATTATTCTGGAGCTCCACCGCTTGAATCACAACTCCCACACAGTCAGAGGAGAACTCCTCAGTACATTCTCTCATTGTCGTTTCCGGATCCGCTGGCATCCTGGAGAGTGGGTCAGCATCTATGTTTTCTTTACCTGGACGGTAGCGGATGGTAAAGTGGAAGTCTGCAAGCTCTGACACCCATCTACACCCGGTGGCGTTCAACTTTGTGGAGGTCAGCATATAGGTCAATGGGTTATTGTCACTAAACAATGTAAAGGTTGATGCATAATACAGGTAGTCTCTGAATTTTTCAGTGATTGCCCATTTTAGAGATAAGAACTCCAGCTTCCCACTGTGCAGATTATTATTTTTCTCTGCTGATGTCAAGGTCTGGGAGCCATAGGCAATTACTCTCAGCTTGCCATGCTGGTTCTGGTATAGAACGGCTCCTAACCCTTGATTGGATGTGTCTGTATGGAGGATGAACGGCTGGGAGTAGTATGGAAATCCTAAGATTGGAGGCTCGATCAAGCAGTTAATCAACTTTTCAAGGATCTCTTGATGGTGTTCTGTCCACTCAATTGGTTTACTTGATGACACCACATGATTCCGTTTGTTATTTTTTTCTTTGTGTCTTCCTTTTCTCTGTGGCCCATCACCATCAGCCTTACCTTTTAGCAGGTCATAGAGGGGACTGGCGATCCGGGAGAAGACTTTAATGTATTGTCGGTAAAAGCTGAGCAGGCCCAGAATCTTGCGCAGCTCTCCCACAGTGTTTGGTGTCTGTTCTTTTAGTGACGTTACAGCAACTGTGTCCACTGGATCAATACGACTGCCTTCAGCTGAGACAATTCTGCCCAGATTGCGCACCTCCGGGTTTTAACTTGACTCCATGGGACTGCAACCTCTCCTTACTGCTTCCACCTGTTCGTCGAAGGTCTCAGTAAAGACCAGGATGTCATCTACAGTAAGTAGGGTATGCATATTTTGTCACTCAAACCTTCCAGACTTTCCTCCATAAATTGTTGGAATGCTGCAGGTGCATTCATGAGGCCGAAAGGGATACGGATCCATGCATAGAGAACCACGCATTGCCCCCAAGGCAGTCTAGGATATCCTGCACCCTGGGTATTGGCTGGCGATCAGGGATTGCTTTGCTGTTCAGGTCCCTATAGTCAATACACAGCCTGAGGCTGCCATCCTTTTTACGGACGCAGACAATTGGGGACGAATAAGGGGAATGAGACTTAGCCACCCATCCTTGAGCAATCAGGTCGTGTAAGTAGTCCTTCATTTCCTGGTATAATGGTTTAGGGACTAATGTATATGTGCGGGCAACAGGGGTGTTATCACTTAATGAAATACTCAGTTGCAACCCTGGAACACAGCCAATAACATCATCTGACTTCGAGAAGGCATGACATTCTTCCTGCAACATCTGCTTCACTTGTTGTTGTTGAGGCAGAGTTAAATGGCTCAAATCTACTGGAGGGTCCCATGAATCTCCATTGCCATCTCCTTCCATTGTTTCCGGTAGAACCTGAGTGACAGAGGTTGTGGCTGCAGACTGTGGATTTGCTATTGGTAAGATGGACTTGACTGGCTGCAAAAGTTCCTGTCTCAGTTCTACCACTGAACATGATGTCATGGTCTGTTCCATTCTGCACAATGATAGTAATCACTGGGCGCCGGCGGGCTCCCCTTTTCAGAATGTGGAGGGTATCAAAAAGTTCAAGGGCCATCAGGGTACAGTGGGTTAACAGGTGGTTCAAACAGCACCACACTTTCTTGTTTCACATTAGGCACTTTTACCAGACACTGAATTTGCATAACGGTGTGCATCAGTATGTTTACAGGCTCTTTCAAGGTTCTTACTATGTACTCGCTGGAAACATCTGTAGTCACCAAATTGATGAGGGTATGTACACTTTTCTTCGTTCTGCTGGGGAAAGCATTTCTAACAGTCCTGTACAGACACACATTGGTCACATCATGAGATCCATTTATTTCATTCTGTCTCATTATTTGTTCTATCACATTATACCCAATGATGGGTCTGGACAATTCATGGTCCTTCAAGACAAGCACAGAAATTTTGGACCCACTTTATATTAAGTGGCCTTAACTACTATGTACTTACATTTTAATTAATAATTTAGTACAATGTACTTATTGTGTACATACATGTTTTTACATTGTACTTGTATTAAAAAAAACGAAATGTAATTACATCTGTTTTTAATTTCTGTAATTACATGTATAATTACACTGTTGACCCATACTTTACACCTTAACCCACCCTTAAACTTACCCATACCTCCAACCCTCTCCCTAACCTTACCCCAATCCCACCTCAATAGCAGCAAAAGTGTTTTACAATACAATATGAACACAATAAGTACATTGTACTTATTTTTTATGTAAGTACATAGTAGTTAAGGCCTCTTAATATAAAGTGGGACCGACATTTTTAACTCTTTCTCATCGGTTACAGGGGATGCCAGCTTGAAAGTCAATTCCACCCATCCAATGTATGGCATGTTTGTTCCATTGGCTGCCACCAACCGCAGACTGTCTGGTGCTTCATTTGCCTCAGAAATGTCTCTCAATGTCACTGCAGGTGCGTATTTGGCTTTCCACTGCTCATCTATAATGCATACTTGAGAGCCTCATAACCACTTGAGTGTCCCATAATGCTTCTGTCTTTTTTTCTGCAGATAACAGGTCACAAAGCATTATTTGCCTGCTAAGGACGTGATGGCAGAATGCTGGTTAACTTGACAAGGGGTCTTTTTTGGGGACTTCCCTACTGCTTGGGTCACACCCTGTCCCTTGGGGGCAACCCGCTAGAGCTTAGATTCTCTGCCTGAGCCCGAGCTCGGGCTCGACCTGACCCGACCCGCGGGCCAGCCGATATTTCCCGCCACCGTCCTAGGGCCGGTTTGGGTCGAGCCCTTGATAAAACACGTCACGTGTCATGCGCAGCGTCTCGTCCACTCGCAGTCTCGCATGCTTGACGCATCACACCTGCTGTGCGCGCTGTAGCCTACTATTCAGTAGATTAAGTGCAACATGGAGCTTGAAGAAGCAAAGAAAAAAAAAACAGGAGAATTAACTTTGAGCAAGTTTGGAGGAAAATCGAAGGTATGGAAACATTTTAAACTAGTCGTGGGGAGTGACAACATATGTGTTGGCTTTGTCTCGTGCATAAATGCGGCACGCATATATATATATATATATATATATATATATATATATATATATATATATATATATATATATATATATATATATATATATATACAGCTCCCCCGTAGCACAGCAGCACCTGCGAAAAAAAAAAAAAAAAATCTGGCGCCGCCCCTGGTTATAACGGCCCATATATTAAAAATGGTCGGGTTTAAATCGGGCTCAGGCTTATAATTACACTGAACGTGTCGGGCCGGGCCGGGCTCGGACACAACGAGCTCGGGCTCGGGTAGGGTCGGGCTTGATTTGTTGGGCCCGATCTAAGCTCTACAACCCGCTCTTGTTTAACGGAGCTCCTATCTGAGGCCTGGCACCTTTGCTCCTACAGCCAGCTGAGAAGTGCTCGCTGCTGCCACAGTGGTATCAATGGGTGCAAGGTTCTTCTGCTTTTATAGAGAAGCGTGCCTTTAGAGAACAGCCTTTCTTACAAAACGATTACAGCAATGATGGTGTGCCTTGTATACATTGATGATACAAGGATGATATTAAATGAATGAGCGTTCAAGCGATGTTTCTTCACCGATGCTTTATCATGAATGAAGCATATCGCGAGAACTTCTGCACGCAGTGGTGCGCACCTTTTCATTCAACCAATCACACACATCCATCTCCAGCTGATAATATACATATAAAATCTGAACGATAACTCTAATGAAAAATCCCGAAATAGTTGTAACATGTATTTTGATTAACACAGCATTTATAATATGACAGACATTATAGAAATCAAATATAAATCCAATCAAGGAAAATGGATATTGATAATTGTGCATCATGTCACATGAAATATACAAAAGAATAAACTGATAATAATTATAATTATGATAATTATTCAGGATACCACACTAGCATTTGTAAAACTGCATTTTTCCATCTCAAAAATATTATAAATTATGGCCTATGCTCTCAATGTCAAATGCAGAAATGTTAATCCATGCATTTATGACCTCAAGGTTATATTATTGTAATGCTTTATTGGGTGGTTGTTCTGCACGCTTAGTAAATGAACTACAGCTAGTCCAAAATGCAGCAGCAAGAGTTCTTACCCGAACCAGGAAGTATGACCAAATTAGCCCGGTCCTGTCAACACTGCACTGGCTCCCTATCAAACATCGTATAGATTTTAAAATATTGTTTATTACTTATAAAGCACTGAATGGTTTAGCACCTCGGTATTTGAATGAGCACCTTTTACATTATAATCCTCTATGTCCGCTACGTTCTCAAAACTCAGGCATTTTGATAATACCTAGAATATCAAAATCAACTGTGGACGGCAGATCCTTTTCCTATTTGGCGCCTAAACTCTGGAATAACCTACCTAACATTGTTCGGGAGGCAGACACACTCTTGCAGTTTAAATCTAGATTAAAGACCCATCTCTTTAACCTGGCTTACACGTAACATACTAATATGCTTTTAATATCCAGATCCGTTAAAGGATTTTTAGGCTGCATTAATTAGGTAAACCGGAACCGGGAACACTTCCCATAACACCCTATGCACTTGCTACATCATTAGAAGAATGGCAGAAGAATGGTCACCATAGCCACCAGATCCAGTATGTTTCTGTCACGGCAAGGATCCAATGAGGCATGGAGATAGAACCAATTGCAGGTAAATCGTTTATTTAGGGATAATCCAAAGGGGTAAACAGTCCAGGCAGGGGTCAAAACCAAACATAATCCAAACAACATAAATATGACACGATCACAAAGCAAGGCAAGGCAAGACAAGGCAAGGCAAGAGTTGACGGACATGAATAATACTCGACATTAAACAAGGACTCCGTAACACAGACTAAGACAGACTGGGTATAAATAGACAGAAGGATAATGAGGGAACAGGAGACAGGTGGGGGACAATCAATTACACAACAAGGAGGAAGGTGACCAAATAAGGGAACAGGGAGTGATCTGGTGACAGACACCGTGAGAAAGGAGGACATCTAGTGGAACCCCAGGGAACAACAACCCAGACACTGTGACAGTATCCAAATCAGAGGGTCACTGCAGTCACCCAGATCCAGTACGTATCCAGACCAGATGGTGGATCAGCACCTAGAAAGGACCTCTACAGCCCTGAAAGACAGCCGGAGACCAGGACAACTAGAGCCCCAGATACAGATCCCCTGTAAAGACCTTGTCTCAGACGACCACAAGGACAAGACCACAGGAAACAGATGATTCTTCTGCACAATCCGACTTTGTTGCAGCCTGGAATTTAACTACTGGTTTCGTCTGGTCAGAGGAGAACTGGCCCCCCAACTGAGCCTGGATTCTCCCAAGGTTTTTTTCTCCATTCTGTCACCGATGGAGTTTCGGTTCCTTGCCGCTGTCGCCTCTGGCTTGCTTAGTTGGGGTCACTTCATCTACAGCGATATTGTTGACTTGATTGCAAATAAATGGACAGACACTATTTAAACTGAACAGAGATGACATCACTGAATTCAATGATGAACTGCATTTAACTGTCATTTTGCATTATTGACACACTGTTTTCTTAATGAATGTTGTGCAGTTGCTTTGACGCAATGTATTTTGTTTAAAGCGCTATATAAATAAAGGTGACTTGACTTGACTTTTAAAGTCATTCGACAACATTGTGTGAGAAAATGTAATGTATTAATTTTTTTTCTCTGACAATTCAATCAAATAAAATTATCACAAGGTGACATAGAGGATAATACATTATCTATTAGCATTTCCAAACTTGCATAATTGGGTGGTGAAAAGTGGGAGGAGCCAGGGGGTAAAAATAGAAAGAACAAGCATACAGTCCAGGCAGGCAGATCAAAATAAGATATCACTGGATGTAAAGTGTTAATGAATAATTTAAATGAAAATGAAAATCAATCAGTCATTCTTCTGGGTGTGTTAAGGCACTGTGGCCAGGCCCGTCGCGACAAGGCAGGCAAACCAAGCAATTGCTTGGGGCCCCGAGTTGGCCTGGGGCCTCGAGTTGGCTTGGGGCCCCAAGACAACGACTGGTTAAGAATAAAATGCAACTACACTGTTTGAGCGCCCCTTTGATCGTCAATGCAGTAATGTGTTATGAAACTATTATCAGGATCCCCCTCAAGGGGGCCCCTCTCAGTAGTCGCTGACAGCCGCCAGCCAACACGTGATCTCTGCTGCCGGCAAAATACAAAACCTCTTCGGCAGTCATGAAGCGGAATTATGCTTCAGGAAGCCAGAAGAGAAAGGAAGAGGAGGATAAGGGAAAAAAAACAAGATAGTGGTAATTGATAAATTACACTGGATAGAATAGCTCTACTTGTCAGTCTTGTACAAATGGTGTAATTTTGCAGCAGGTAGGCTAGCAAAAATATGTTTATGTTAGCTACCTGCCTGATGACAAATGCTGCTTGTAACGAACAGTTAGTGTAACTTTTTTTTCGAACGGAAGGAATATGGTTACTGTAAACATGTTTTTTAACGGGATAAGGAAGACACAGAACAGAAATCGCATACTGCAAGGAGTCAGCATTGTTTTGATTGGAGGGAGTGGGCAAATTTAAAGAGAACGTTGTGGCGTCTGTCGATTGCAAGATAAAGCTGGTATACCACAACTAGGGCCCTATGATTTCTGCGATGCAGAATACGCAGAGGGAATCGCGGAATCCAGTCATAAAAACTGAATTTACAGTTAAATGCAGAATGACACATAATTTGCCAAATTTTGAATGAATTAATTAAAAATAGGTCATTGCACTTACATCAAATCACGATATGTACTAATATCTGTAAATATTAAGCCGGAACAGTCTATTTAAATATGAATCCTGCATGTTCTGCGTGTCTCTGCTAATGAATGGAGCAGAAGCGCGACTTCCTTTATTAACAAACACTGAAGCGCACGTAATTTCAGCGTCTGCTGTCTCACTAAATAAGACAAGAACACATGAACAACATCTCCAGAACTGCTCTGACAGTCACTTCATGAGCATTTGACCGTTTGATTTGAATAAAACTAGCGTCACATCACATACACAGAACTGTAAAGGTATGTCAACCCGTAATAAAAGTCCTGTTTTAGACAAGTATTTGCCAGCGATGTATTCCTATTGCTCAGCAGAATGTACATAGTCTACTACTAAAAAAAAAAGGTTTAATCACACAAAATTTCTTCCATGTTTTATTTTTAATAGTAAATCCCCTTTGTTTACCAAAAAGTTAAGTTTGCTTAATTTTCAATAATTAAAATATAAATTAAATTAATGTTTTGTTATTAATGTTTAATGTGCATCTCAGAAAATGCTTTATTTAAAACCCCAACTGAATGGCACTGAACACTGATACACTTAATTCATCTGTCAACTTTATTGTCATTGTTGACAGTACAATATATAATTATAGCTGATATCCTGCACAGCCCAGAGTTTAAACTGATAAGTGTGTGCTGTCATATTATTAGAAATAAAAAACAGAGCAAATCACTATTGAATTCCCACAAAACTATTTTTCAAGCAGTATTTGCACTGGAAACCTTTTTTATTTATATAAAGTGTGGGTGAACTTAAACTGTATGGCTATGCTGTGGTTCCTGTAGGCTTTGCGTGCGTGCAGGGGGTCAGGGGGCCCCTATGTCCATTTTGCTGGGGGCCCCCAAATTCCTTCAAACGGCCCCGACTGTGGCCATCACTCAAATGCAGTAACAATGGAGCATTGCCAGCAATGCAAGGTTTTGTTTAATATTCAAGAAACAAGGATTACAGACACTATATGGACAAAGGTCCCCTGTTTCAAGGTCTGCCTTTGCCATAGGTGTACAGTATAAAATTAATCACCTAGCAATGCAATCTGCATTGAAAAAAAGGATTGTTCTGAAGGGCTCAATGAATTCAAGTGTGGTTCTGTGATAGGATGCCACCATTGCAATAAGTCAATTGGACCCACTTTATATTAAGTGGCATTAACTACTATGTACTTACATTTTAATTAATAATTTAGTACAATGTACTTATTGTGTACATACATATTTTTACATGGTACTTATATTTAAAAAAAAAAAATGACATGTAATTACATCTGTATTTCATTTCTGTAATTACATTTATAATTACACTGTTGACCCATACTTTACACCTTAACCCACCCTTAAACTTACCCATACCTCCAACCCTCTCCCTAACCTTACCCCTATCCCACCTCAATAGCGGCAAAAGTGTTTTACAATACAATATGAGCACAACAAGTATATTGTACTTATTTTTTATGTAAGTACATAGTAGTTAAGGCCACCTAATATAAAGCGGGACCAGTCAATTTGTGAAATTCCATCCCTACTAGATATTCCACAGTCGAATGTACTGTGAGTGGTATTACTGTAAAGTGGAGGGTTTTTAGGAACAGCAGAAACTCAGCAACCAAATTCTGAGGAGCATATGTGTAAAAGTGACCAGCAGTCTACTGATTCCAAAGTTAGCAGTATGCAGCACTCCCTGCTGCATTCAAGCTTCATATCAAGAACAATGCCAATCGAGCGGTGTGAAACTCATTGCCACTGGACTCTGATGATGGCTGAATCTAGGTTTGGCAGATATCAGGAGAACATTACTGTAAAGTTTGGTGGAGAAGGGGGCTGTTTTACAGGGTGTGGTAGGGTCAACAATGAGATTCACTGGAGGCAGGGCCAAGCAGACATTTTAAGGGGCAGTGGCCCAAACCTAAAAAAGGGGCACTAGGGGTTGGGTGTTTGTTAATACAAGTGATCCAGTTGATACAAATATACAATTAAAAGAGAAGACAGCACACTCTGTAATAATATCAGACTTTACTGTATATGTTTTCAGATAAGAATGGGCTCTCCTTCACTCTCTGAGCCTGCTACTGCCTCATCTTGTCAAAAATGAAAATTAGGCTACGTTTTACTCATCCTATGCGTATGACATTCTTCTTTCAGACAAATCCAGTCAGAGTTATATAAAAGATAGTCTCTGATCTTTCAAGCTCTATTGTTGCCGTCAGAGGGTGATGCATTCTTTCAGTCCAAAAGAAGTGAAATAAAAAGCCCCTTTCCATAAAAAAAAGTGTCTCACACGGCTCCGGGGGGTGAAGAAAGCCCTCCTGTAGCGACTTGATGTGTTTTTTGTTAGAAATATATCCATATTCAATGCAATCACTTGAATCTAGCTTGCACACACTGTTGTAAATGGAAGCAGTTCCAGGGGAAATATGTATAGAGGTCAGCTTTGCGCTTACGCAGCCTAATTTTCATTTTTGGGTGAATGAACCCTTTAAGTTAAATCTCTGAATTATGAACTGAGTTTTAATGTGATATCACTAGTTTAGTTTATCATATGCGTGTTATTTGTGGTTTATTTGATAGGGACAGTGTACAAGTGCACCAAATCCTTCTCTGAAAATGTGTTTCACATTATTATCAGATATATCTTTCCACCTGTCACTAATGGCTAACAAACTCTCTGTTTAGTCTGGAAGGCTACAACTTTGGTGTTCAACATATTGTTTCAGACATCTAAACAATTAAAGGTAGCTCTTTATTTACAGCCCTGTTCCTCATGTACAATGTATTTATTATAGCAATTACAATAACTATGTAATAACTAGGTACTAACCTTGAACCTACCCCTAAACCTAACCCTAACCCATGTAGTTACCTTGTATTACCAGAACTTTCTTAGATAAATACACTTTAATTATACTATAAGTACATGTATGTACACGTACTGTAAAATAAAGTGCAACCCAATTAAATATTGAAATTTAAACTTCAGTTGGTTGGTTTTATGTTGTTAATTTTATGAAAAGAAATGTTAATGTCTGTAAGGGCAAATTATTAAATTAGTTTTTATATTGTTATTTATTTCACATGGGTTTGAATCAGTTTTGGTCAGATGGTCATTTCATATGGAGCATTTTACCAACTGACTCGACTCGGGTCAACTTACCAATAACCCTGAACCATGGGAACACTTTTTTTATAAGAAGCTTTATTTTTAGAACCCTTTGTCATAGATACATCCTGATCATTTAAAATGATGTGAATACTTTCATTGAGGGTAGTATTAGATAGGATAGATACTTTAATTGTATCTCTGCATTATTTTCCGTTATCTTGAGGACCTCATATGTAAAAAATTGCTCTTTACTATAAGTATTAGACATTTATTTAATATTTTACAGCATAAATCTATATTTTATATCAATAAACAACTCATTTAGAACATTTATATTATTTTTGAACAATTTAAAGGCCTATTATTAATATGGTTTTAATAAAATATGTTATAGATTTAATTGTATCAAGACAAGTGATTATAATGTGGACCATAGCCTACTTAATTACAAGAATTAAAGTGTGACAAACTACTAAATATTCTATATGATGATTTACCTGCTGGCTTGCTGGAGCTTTGAATTCATGTTTGCAATGTTGAACTGCCTTTAGCAGCCTCCCTTCGCTCTTTCTATCAAGCGTGCCAACAACAGTGGATTATATGTTATTAATTCTTTTTTATGTCTATGTGAATTGTAATGCATCTACCTGATAATGAATGAGAGCCGAGAACTGTGGTCTTTACTCAGGCACACAGGTTTAGAGTGATGCTGCAGGACGGTGGGAAAATACAGAGCAAATTTGCGGAATTAGCGAATCTTTAGCAGAGTGCTAACAGAATGCGTTTAGCTCAGCTGAGGGTGAGGGGGGTGTTGTAAGAGGGGTTCCTCAGCTGATGAGGCCAAAGGAGCGGTGGCTTTAGCCATCGGGCCACCCCCATTGTGCACAGCCCTGCTTAGAGGGGCTTTTATTATAAACTGAACATTGTAAAATCCAATGTGCATAGGTGGTGTAAAGAAAGCCCCATTGTTTCCGGTGCCTGTGGTGAGTTTGGGTAGCAAGCATAGCGTTTTCTCAGTCCACGGCTCTGAGAGAGGAGAAATGGAAAAACATTAGTCTTGGAGGTGGTTTCTCACTTGCATTCCCTTTCCCCCATAAGTGCATATCCTTCATTTGCTGAAAAGTGCCGGATGTCCCATGTAGGCTGGAGGAAAGGGCTGGGTATTTTCATTGCTCACTAAGAGTACTGAAGGCTGCATTATTTGTGCCGACCTCCCGAGTCTGGGCGACTTGCCAGTTTCCCTTTTGTGTCTATAACCACAACCTGACATAAAACAATTAATTTATACATTTAAAATTAATTAATAAATACATTTATTAATATATATAAAAATATATATATTTCTGTGTGAAGCAGACTGCACTGAACAGAGTGCTGAAGCGACTAAACAACATGGGGAATCAGTATTACAGAATGAGCATTTTGTCTCAACAATATTTCATTGTTGTAGTGCATTGTCAGGGATGTATTTCCTGAGCCAAAGTCCAGCGTTTGTCTCACCTTTGGTCCTTTCAAAGATGTTGGAAAGAGCTGGAACAATAATGGTTTCCTCAACTGAGAATAAGCTGCTTAAAAGTAGGCCAGTACTGTTTTGCCAGAAAGACATAGCTGGGTCTTTCTTAACTGCTGGTGATGCAGTTAAACTGAATTGTTTCTGTATACAGGCTTCAGTAAATCTACACACCTATAGGGGGTTTTCCACATGGCGTCAGCCCTGATGCAGCATTGAGTGAACCTATTTAATAAAGGGAATATTTAAATGTTTAAAATAAATAAAATAAAACCTTGCCGTGTCCAACATTTCCAATATTCTAAATTATTATCATGCTACTGGTTACATGCTACTGAACAGGGATTTGCAATTTTGCAAATGCATAAACAACAGCATTTTTTGGTGAATTTCTGACCATCAGCCAATTAATGTGTCTAGGATAGGTAGCTATTTTTTACAAGGCTTATTGGAAATTTTTTCCTGTGGAGACATTTCTCCAAAATGTATACTTCGGTTCTTGCATGTTTGTGATACTTTTAAAGTCAAATGTCCACTGAGTTCCCCTAAAACAAATGGTTAATTGCATTGGTTGTTATATGAGACTTTCCTCCATCCATTGACAGTTTATCAGCATCTCTCCTCAACCCTATCTCCACACTTTGACGGGGAAGGGGGGTGGGTCCTCCAGGTTTTGGGCCATTCTCGAGCTTGGAGGCCTTCCCCGGACAGCACGCCAAATATGCATACCATACCCCAGCTAATCATATTTAAGCGTGATGCTCAAAACTGAAATATCTAGTGAGTGGTTCTAAAATGTTAATGCTCTGTTGTGTTTTTAAAATAACATACCACCTACACTAAACCCTATCTTAAACTAAACCAATAGTGGTAACAAAATCAAATAAAAACCATAACCTAACCATGCTCATTTAAATTGCATCTACTAGTCTTTATTACAAGACTCATACTCAAGTGCTCTACATTGCAAGTGGAATGCTGTACCAGGTGAGCTATCAAGCAAGTTTACTACATTAGAATAGCCATTAATATGAAGCTGGATATGTGATGCAATCATCAAAATGTCTTAGCTATGAATCATGACCTGTGGTAAAAGTGTTTTGAGATCATAACATAGTATCCCGCATGTATTGTGCTATAATATATATCAACATTTCTGTATTCATTCAAGTTTGAGCTGTATAATAACTGATGTTGTAACAATGTAAGGATACAGATAAATGTTCTAATGGGAAGAAATCACAACACTTGTAATATTATGTGCTAATGTACTTTGCCACAAGCCTATCTCATTGCACACTTAACTGCTGCACTTTGATTAATGGGCCATACAAGTTACAGTTATATTAGAGGATGTATAGACGTGATACAATACTAATGAGTTTATTCTAGTGGCACTAAATGTTACACTGGCCTTGAATTTTTTTCACACTTATCTGGTTATATATGCAGTTAGTGTGTATATGATATTTAATGTTTTTTATTCATACTGATATTTGCTGATTTTCTCTCATTAAGAACACGTCTGATGATCTGCATGACTGGGATATTTCACAGAAAAAATAAAATTCTGTCTATTTAAAACCTGTATCACTTTCTTCTGTGAAGCACATATGAAAATCTTAAAAAAAAAAAAAAAAAAATCTCTTTGTTTTGCAGGTTTAGAACAATGTGGGTGTGGGTAATTGATGTCAGAGTTCAATTTTTTAGGTTGGAGGACAATACATTATATAATTTATATGTTACAGATATGATGAACTGGTAAGTGAATAGAATTATTAGTATCTTCCATGAAACACACCAAATACATATAATGATAGTTGTGTGCCACACTTTCCAAAGCTGGGTGGCCAGACAGACTGCCTGGCAGATGATTATAGGGAATCACACACATTACACACAAATGTTCAATTGTGCAAATGACATTGAAACCTACTTTATGACTTTGAGGGCCTCAAGAAGGAAACTATTCATGTTCCAGACAAAAAAGGACAAGTGTCCAATTGTGATGTCACATTTGAAGTATGGATACAGAAATCACAATAGCAGATTGGAAGTCTGTTTAAAAGGCACCCAAAGCCAGAAAATCATTCTTTTGGTCACTCCTTCATAGATATAGTGTCTGACAATTTGGCATAAATGAGGAAAATAAGTTTCATTGGCATGTTTGTTTAAGTGTCTGCTCCTCTCACATTATATCTGAAGAATGTTACAGGATATTGTTAGGCACTCAACTAAATGCCTTAAGCAAATCTACCGCTGTCCCAGCAGACTTGGACTCCTTCAGCCCTTAATTGTTAAAGAGTTTGAGGAAATGCATTCTGGGTATTAAAGATGTACACCACAGACATGACATAATAATTCTTAAGACCTAAGGGAGGAATGATTTGTGTACAGTTAGTCGGCATTATTCCCCCTTCCTGAATTTGTGCTATTTGATTTACTACTGTGGATGTAAAAAGGACACGATTTCTCTCTGGGGTCAGTGTCTGTCAGTTGTAAATCCAAGGAGAACTTGCTCGTCTAATTGCTTCTAGAGGAATCACACATCTCAGCCTCCTCTCTTAAGATGTCTAATGGAAGCATTAATGTATTCTGAAAGTATCTGCTGTGCAAACTGAATAACTGATACAGATATAGCAACAAAACTTTATATTTTATTTACAGTATACATATAGGAATCCATCATTGCTGAGTGATATAGCAGGCATTAATGCCTTTGATAATAATTAACTGAAGAATAATCATTGTGTAGATTCTAGTTGTGGTCATTTATTATATTATGGATATGAATAACAGTTCATTTATAGTCTTCAGGGATGTTATGATGATATATTTGTTCATATCTATTCACACTTAAACTTTGCATTGATTCCCTATCTAAATATGAATGCTCATGTGATAAGACGGTTTTGAGTTTCACTGAGAATTCAATTGAATCGAATGCTATTAGATTATTCAGTGGTTGTATGATATACAGTATTAATAGAATTAGGGGAATTCCTTTCTTCTGCCTACTATCATGCTTATTATACATATTGTATATTAGACTGCATACAGGAATGGAGAGTTATACACTGAGCATGTTGAACATTCATTTTTCAGATGGTGAATTAAAAGCATGAAAAATGACATCATAATATCCAATCATGTATAATTTTAAATATACATTTCTCTGTTCAGTTTTGTCTGGTCTACCAGTTCCATACGTGTGTCTTCCTCCTGTTCTCCATGTTGGATTTACTCCTGTGTTGCATTAATAAAGACTATTTCGATTATCCTCGGCTCTGTGTTCCTTTCGGCAGCATATAGATTGTCAGTATTTTTATGCCAAGTAAATTATATATGTAATAAATACAAAACCTTTACACAAAATAACAGCACGTATGACATCACTTATTACTCTTGGTTATTTATTATACATTTTTAACTATCAAAATGTTGTTATTGCTTTCCAAAAGGTCATGAAAAAAACAATGATCAGTTATAAATTAATATTAACCTATACAATTTTGGGAAAAATATAGTTGTCCATTTCTAGTTCATGACACATAATACATTATATAATGTAAAAAACTTTAACTGTATTGTTTATCCTTATTTATTGAAACTAAACACTTTTTTGGAAAATGTGTGAATTGGCTCTTGTCATTAGTTCACAAACAGCCACACAATAAACTCATCATCTGTAGCATTAACACAGTGGATCATGTTTTTGATATTAAACACCATTGACAAGCGAGAGTATTTATAGGCGCAATGCCTTTGTACGTGGCAATGAAACCAAGGACTGCAAACTATGTTATTGCATAGTGAGAAATGCTTCAATATGCCTGTTTTCCCTGCCTTCTCCATCCTAATCCAGTTGTGAAGAACTGACTTTCCGGCTTCTTGTGGCTAATGGAGTGTCAAATCACACTTCCAGCAGCTAAATATACTTGTATTCAGCACACCCTATGACGAACAGAACAATCTAATTCAGTTTGTCTTCATCTCCAGTCAGTGTTAAGGTATGATTCATCTTCCCAGCTTTGGCTAGATGTGTGAGGCGTCAGGGTGGCGAGGATGTCCAGCGCTTTGTATAGAACACAAGTGAATAAAGGACAGCTGAAAAATGTGACATTTTTCTTTAGAATAAATAAAAATAATATTGATGATCCCAGATGATCTGGGTGATATCATGTTACTTTTGCTGAGCGTGGTCAAGTGATAATAGTCATCATTAAAGAGATTCAGAGAGGTAATTTTACAGCAGACTCAACAGTAAGCATTCAGTGTAGAGTGTAAATGGTGTAATACAATTATCGTGAGCTTAGAGACATTATCTAGCTCAAAAGATGGAATTTTATTTAAAGTAAAATACTTTAACAATGTCAACCAGTTTCCTGGATGAATGAATTTCCATGCTATTTCATGCTTCAACAACCACCCATTGAACTTCTCATGCTGATTTCTTTATCAGTGGAAATATATCAATGGAACAAAAAAAGAAAAATGAATTAAATACTGTAACCTTACAAGTGAATTTAGCTGTAACCATTTGGAGCTGCTTTGATTTTACATAAAGTGTTTGAGTATTAATGTATTGATTCAGAATTTAATTTAAAATCCATGGATGGATGGATGGATGATGGATGGATAGATAGATAGATAGATAGATAGATAGATAGATAGATAGATAGATAGATAGATAGATAGATAGATAGATAGATAGATAACTTTTTCCCCAGCAGTTCCCAGAATGTTTTTTCCCTTTAGTTTGCATTACAAACTCCTCAATGAGGATTCCACTTTGAGAAGATCTTCCCTGAAGGATTAATACCTCACCCAAACCACATTGCAAAGTGTGACTCTGTTGTGTAAATGGATCCTGTGCTAGCAGAGAGTTAATGTAAATGTCAGTGTCAGTATGTCTGTGACTTTCCAATAAAGTGATATTTTGTAAGCTCTGATCACCGCACAGCTCTTTCGTTCATTCTCAGGTTGCTGTAAAGTGCCCCATTAGGATCAGGCATAAACATATCTAGCTGACCAAGCACACAAAATAACCCATTAAAAGGGGCATTTTCAAATAATATTACAAGCTTTTAAAAACACTTAATGCGCAGCCAGCAGAAAGAGAATTATGAATAGATTTTACCTCTCAAATGTCAATTCTCTTGCAAACGGTCTTTATATGTTGTATTCCCCACCAATATACAGTCATTATTTTGTTGTTTAACATTACTGAATGAAATATGTCTTAAACATAAACTGAAGTCTCTTTTTTTCTTTGCAGTGGGAACTGCCACATTCATAACTATAGAGTAAATGTAGCTGACTGCACGGAAAGGAATCAAATGTTTGTTCCGTGTCTTCAAAGCATCTTAAGAATTTCCATAAAACAATTGATTCTTTATTTTTAAAAACAGAAATTTAATGAATTGAAAACTGAATGAAAAAATCATCCCCAGAGATATTGTATAAATAGCAAACAAATTGCTAGTAATATTATTTGATTATTTTTAGAAAAGTTGACAAGTGTGTATGGTCTTTTCCTTATTAACATCCATCTGAATGGGTGGAGTTTCTAATGAACTTTAATGGTGAGATCCTGCTTACTGGGAGTGACAGCCAAACCCCTTCCTTTCTGTCTCCTCATGCTTGCTTTTTCAAACACTAACATATGCACACACTCTCACACACATCCAAGCACAGTTACACATTTACAGTCTTGCACGTCTGGACAGAATGATCAATAAAGAGTCACAATCTTCAGACCACCTTACAACAGCCTCACGCAGAGGGGTAAGCAAATAAACCTTTTTATCACTGTATTAATAATGGTATGATTGTTACAGAAATGTATGTATTTTGTATTTGATATTTGTTTTCTTATCAGATCATGAACAGATGTGTTTCGATTAATAAAGAATTTCATTGATTTAAATTTTGTTCTCTTTTATTGATAGTTATGATATCTTTGAAATCTGCAAAATAATGTTATATATACAGTACCAAATTTACAGTACAGAACAATTTGTGGGCTCGCATCTCAAAATTAATATATGTGTATATAAGATATAATTTAAATAAACAATTCCACAGTAAGATGTTTTGGATGACAGCACAGAAGCAGTATTAAAATGGTGTTAATACTGTATGTCTTTGAGTTCAAAACGCTAACCACTTTCTTTGATCAAATTAGAAACTGAAACCATAATATGGGTTAGCGTAAGAGGCTCCAGGATGATTTGAGAACATACTTACATCTGGTTGAGTACGGTACAAAACTGAGTGTGCTCCAGGCCATTTTTACAGAAGATGACAAACCTTTGATTGACAGAGTGCCTGTGGACTTGACAGTGTCTGGAAGAGTTTCTCAAATCTCACAACATGACAGTTGTCAAAAAAAAAAAAAAAAAAAACATCCAAGCAAATGCTGAAAGTCATTAGTTGGGCAATTCATTTAAAAAGTAACCCTCTTCCTCAATCACTCACTGTAAAATGATTTTTTCAGTTAAAAAGTAAATAATAAATAAATGCTTTATTACATAATATCTAAATTGTTTACACAATATCTAAATTGAAGCATCGTGATTACAAGGTTGCATTAAGTTGCCTTAAAATTTAAAGCTCACCTCATAATTTCAACTGCACATTTTAACCTTTTTATGTGCATGTTGGATAAATGATAGCTTGATGCCTAGATTCAAAGCATGACAATATATAGTTTTGTAAAGTAATAGCAAATGAAAAACTGTACGTTTCTTTTCAGCTATTAGTTGCATGAGAATTAAGCTGGAATTTTGATATATTCATCTTTTTGTCTGTAGGTGAGGATGGCAAAAGTGGCAATAGCTATTGCCGCCGCCTTTATGCTGGCCAGCATAGCAGTCATCATATCTATAGCAGTTGTACAAACTCATAAGAAGACTTATATATCGCGTGGATTAAAGGTAAAATTATCTAATTTGTACATGCGTGATACAAGTAGAGTGTATAAAATTATGAGGCATGAAAGTACAATTGGTAAGTATAATTAACTCATTCATTTGTTAATGAATAATATATAATATAATTTGTTTAATAATATGTAATATGTGGTTAAACTATATATTACACATGAATGTTTGTATGTTCGGCTTATGTAACATTCCTATTAAGTGTTGAAAAACAAACATCACACATCACACATATGGAACACTATTCATTTACAGATGAATAGTGGGCAAAATGTGGTGAAAGATTATTATAGTTATGATTTACGGATTATGCCTTTACATAATACTACTTTCAGCTTCCTATTACTCAGTGAAACCTATTTTTCTACACACAAAAACTACTTTCAGTGGATAATCACCACACAACACAACAATGCATCATTAATCTTTAAATAGATGATCCTTTTGATGACTCATGAAGTCAATCCTTGAATATTTTCCCAACGGAAAAAATATGCTTTTGTTAGTTTCTTCCAAAAGGGCTTCAGGCAATTAGACATGCCTGCTCTTGACTGCTTCACTCAATCATGATTGAGACCATGTCAAATTGCTATTCACCAATGCATTTTGTGGAGAGTGCAAATGAATAAGCTCTTTATGGCTTTGAAAGAAAGAGAATTTGGTGGTGACAGTTACTGTAACAGTGTCTTTCATCACTTCTGTTGCTCTCTCTCTCTCCTTCTCTCTCTTTCAATTTCAATTTAGAGTGTGCTTTATTGGCATGACAAAAACTGTACATTTGTATTGGCAAAGCAGTTGCAGCTGGGCTGTTTACAAATAGTGCACATATGTATTAACAGAAAGAAAAAGAATAATAGTAATAATAAAATATATAAAAAGTATTAACCATGTAGTGCAAAGTGAATTAGTGTATGTGAATGTGTAAGTTAGAAATAAAATAGAAGATGGTAAAATAGAATCTCTCTCTCTCTCTCTTTCTGTCTGTCTCCAGTATGGTATTGTTTTGGATGCAGGCTCCTCCAGGACCACTGTGTATCTCTATGAGTGGCCTGCCGAGAAAGAAAACAACACTGGGGTTGTGAGTGAGACCAAAAAGTGTCAGGTTCAAGGTACTGATCAACTTATACTTTACAGTGAACAGCTCAGAGATATTAGTGGAACTTTCCATGAATTCTGCCCAAGTTGGGTGTGCCATGATGAAAAACAAAAATAATAAATAATAATAATAATAATAATTATAATAATAAAAGGTCTCACAGTTTGCAGGTAGACTGTTCTTCACAACATTTATTGAAATAGAAAAAGTGAAAAAAAAAATTGGTAAATTAATTATTATTTTATATAAAAAATAATAATAAGTATAGTTCTTTACTACTCTTTTTTTACTACTGTTCTTTACTACTCTTTTAACATAGGCAGTTATACAATAATAATGAAACTTAAACATTTTATATATTACAGAAGGTAATGTAATAATAAAATCTGTCTTTTCAAGGCCCTGGCATTTCAGATTTTGGTAAAGATAAGGATCAGGATAAAAAGACATGGCAGAGTTTAAAAGATTGCATAGCAGATATAACTCAGGCCATTCCCTCCCATCGGCATAACTCGACCCCAGTCTTCCTTGGGGCAACAGCAGGGATGAGGCTTCTACAGTAAGAATCCTTTTTTATCTATATATTTTCTTTTTATGTTCGTATCTCTATTGCTATATGTATCAGTTGAGCCATTTACTGTGATACTGAGAGTTCAGTGTTAGAGAACAGAATTAAATATGAATAGTAAAATATTAGATAAAAGAAAAATGGCCTTATGCTTATACATGTTCAGAGAGTTACAATTATGTTCAAAGTGTTATTTCTCAAATAACAATGCATTTTAAATCAATCAACGAAGAAATATCGAAATATATAGTTGCCACAAAGTTAAACTGACACGATGCATGCCATATCGTTGCAATAATTTATATTTTTTTTTATTTGATTTTTTTTTACACAGTATGAAAGATGAGGAGACTTCCAACGCTATTCTGAAAAACATCAAGAACTACCTTAGCTCTCTTCCTTTCAATTTTCAAAATGCATCCATTATCTCTGGACAGGAAGAAGGCCTTTATGGCTGGATCACCGTCAACTACCTGAAGGGGAACTTCCTAGAGGTCAGTCTATGGGCAGTGGGGATCTTTTGATTTTTTTTTTTTTTTTAAGGTACAGTCATTTTATTACACAATATTGAATCTGAACAAAAAGTAGAGAAAACTGAGATTTATTGAACTTTTTTACATGTTTAACTTTAGTCTGTTTTATAGAAAAATCTCTGGAATTCCTGGGTACATCCTCATGGGGCTGAGACAGTTGGCTCATTGGACTTGGGTGGTGCCTCCACCCAGATTGCCTTTGCCACTTCTGATGATGCCAAAGGTGAAGACGTCATTAAGGTTTCACTCTATGGCTATGAATACAACATCTATACTCACAGTTTCCTCTGCTATGGGAAAAATGAAGCTGAGAAGAGAGTTTTGGCCAAACTTGTAAAGGTAGAGTACACTCATGCCATTGTCTAATGAATTAGTGTGAATTACTTGTTCCATAAAATATAAATATGTTTTATTTATGATACAATAGGTAAAACATTTTAGATCCACATTGGATTTTTCTTTTAGATTGCATATGAATTGTGCCTGTTAGACAGCTTCTATTTGCTTCACTTCCATCAGTACACAAAGACACTGATCTGCAAAATATGCCTAAAACCTTTTTTCTAAAATCCATTTTTGCTGAGACATGCAATTAACCCCATAGCTTATGCTTAAAGAGCCACACAGATGGGAAATCAAAAATTACCTGTATTACAGTGTATGATGTAGCTGTCCATCAGTGTAAACAATGTGCAAAGTAATTAAACCAAAATTACACGATTTATAAAGTTATTGGCTTCTAAAGTAAAGAGTCGACTCTGAATCGCTGAAACGAGTCGTTATAGATTTCAAATCTTTTGCCCATCTCTATGTACGTCACTAGGAACACTTTGCATAATAATCTCCGCCTACCGTCTTGGGAGAAACGGAACTCTGACCTGCCCCACCCCCCACACAGACGCTCTGGTTGGTGTGATAGCATCATGTCGAGGAGACAGTGTGTTTTTAATTGTAAAGGCAAGTTTGTTTTAATTTCACTGCCAAGGAATGAAGATCAGAAGAACCAATGGCTAAAATTCATTTTTACCACAATACCAGAGCAGTACAACAAAGCCCTTTTGTTGTGTTCACAACATTTCACTGATGACTGCTTTTCTAATCTCGGTGAGTACAAGGCGGGATTTTCAAAGAGTTTGGCTATAAAAGAGGGTTCATTACCAACTTTATTTAGACCAACAAGCATCTCCGAATCACAACGCGAAGTATGATTATGAAGTTATGTGTTTGTTTTCTCCCGAGCGTCTTATCAGTATGTGTGCTGTCTGCAGCCTTTCTCTGCGCTGATCTTCATTTACAAACACGTCATTAAAATGAAGTGTAACAAGTGCTGCTAACAGATATTCTGTGATAAAGTAATCCATATGAAAACAACGCGATGTCCGTTTTTCACGTCTCCCTTCATTATATCTAATGTGACCACGCCCCCGCGCTGAACGCGCTATTCAGATTCAAACTGAAACGCGCGGCTTGAATACACCCACACAGAAGAAAAAGCAGCGAGACTGTTCAAGTTTTTGATTTTACTGTTTCCTTCGCGATGAGAGGAATAAGACATAATTCACCCCAAAAAGATGCTAACGCATTGTTTACCATGAAGTTGTGTGCGGAACAACCAATCAAAACTATGTCAGTTGACCAATCAGAACACAGTATGCTACCGAAAGGTGGGGTTTAAGGAAACTGAATCTTTTGAACAGCTTCGCGCGAACCGTTTGGGGATCTCTGAGAATTGAGGTAATTTTAAAATTATATTTTGACAAAATGACAATGTTTTTTAACCTTGGATGGATTTAAACCTATTGTACAGGACTTATGAACAGTGATAGGAAGCTTAGAATTTTCATCTTACTGGCTCTTTAACGTTTCCCCGAACAATGCAATGTCAATATTTGTACAGATTGCAAAAATATCAGGCATTTAATGTAGGGTAAAAAAAGAGAAATGAATTTCAATTTTATTGTCCTGATTTCTACCAGAAATGTTTATGTTAATATTTTCTTTAAATGCATTGTACTGTATTAGGTATTTCCCAACATAAAACTATACTAACATTAAAAGAGACTTGTTTTAAACCCATCAAAGGTGGTCTGTCCCACCCCAGCAGTTGAAGTGTTTTCCAATTTATCAAATAGTGTTAAATGCTATTTAAATGTAGTGCAAATAGTGGCAGATATTATTTGAACTTCACTGTAGTTGTAGTACATTGTTAAATAGTGTTCAAGAATAACAACATATCCCGTGTATATGATACGTACATCAATGTATGCTGGCTTAATGGGATCTTATCTTTCCCTAACCATATTGAACCTGCTGATCAGTAAATGTGTTCCAGGAAGAGGACTGAGCAATGAGCCATAGTTCTGAGCGTGCACAACGTGAGCTGTATGTGTCATGGTGGATGTGCCAGCCCATTTGATTATCAGGATTCTTTTGTAATTTTATTATAATTATATCTCAACCAGATAGTGGTGAGCAGAACTAGTGTAAATAAACTTTGCCAACAAATTGGGCAATTTTCACTTTCACTTTCACATTTTTTTTTTAATGATTAACTATTTTAATGACCAATTACCTATTATCAATATAAAAAGGTAACACTTTACTTAAAGCCTTTATGTATAATGCATCATAAAATTTGTTTTAATGTATTACTTATGCCTTGTAATGCATGTTATAATGCATTGTACAATCTCATGAATAATTGTGACCACAGTTAATACATTTTAACACTTACAGTATCAATTCATTGTTACACTATGTATTTTAAATTCAATGTTAATATTTACGACAAGATATATTGTATTAAATTACACATTATGAATAATTATAATACATTATACCCCCTATTAACCTTTTAAAATGCATTATAAAGGCTTTAAGTAAAGTCTTATCATTTTACATAGTTGTCTCTCTCTCTCTCTCTCTCTCTCTCTCTCTCTCTCTCTCTTTCCCAGGAATCCACCAACTGGTCTAATGTGAATCACCCCTGTTATCCTTCTGGCTACAATAGCTCCATGCTTGCAGAGGAGGTTTTTGGCAGTGAATGTACAAAGAATGATCTTCCTACAAAGTATAGTCCACAGCAATATATTAGTTTCTTTGGACAGAGTGACCCTGAACAGTGCAAATTATTAGTTAGGAGTATCTTTAACCTGACATCCTGCCAGGGAACTGAAAACTGTTCCTTCGATGGAGTTTATCAACCACCACTCAGTGGAGACTTCATGGTAGGCATTTCTCTTAGTTAAGTTACACGCTGTAGCAGAAATAGTGGTAATGCTTTAGATTAGGGAGTACATTTTCAATAAGTAAGAGTTTTCACTCAATAAAATCCTAGCTGCTTATTAATAGTTAGTAAGGTAGTTGTTACGTTTAGGTTTGGGGTAGGATTAAGGGATCTAAAATATGGTCAGAATAAGGAATTAATGTGTGCTAATAAACAGCCTATGTGCTAGTAATATGCATGCTAAACAACTAGTTAATAGTTTACCCAAAAATCAAAATTCAGCCATAATTTACTCAACCTCATGTCATTTAAAACTTGTATGCTGTTATTTTGTCTGTAGAATGCAAAAGGAGAATAAAAAATATATAAATAAAAATAACAAACAAACTCTGAAAAGAACATCAAATTCACCATAAAAGAAGAGAAGTATACTATATATCAAGGCTTTGGAAGCCATATGGTAGCTTTGTGTGATCTCAATGATGTAATGTAGCTCTCAAATCAAATGGGTGCCTTTATGGTCAAACCTCAATAATGCCAAATGTCATTAATTTCTTGCATGTTATTGTGACCAAACGTTCCGACATTTTTGTTTAGGCTTATGCAGGCTTCTACTGGACTGCTTGGGCTCTTAATGTGAATGGATCCCAAAGTATGGAGACTTTCAACACGAACATGAAACAGTTTTGCTCAAAGGACTGGGATACTGTGAGTATTGACCAACTGCATAATCATTGACTGGTAGGATTACATACGCTGAAATAAATTATTCTTTGTGTAGATTTGATTGATGTGTAAAATCAATAAACCAACCTTTTAATGTCCACCCGACCCCCTTTAGCTCAAGACATCCATCAAACACATCAGAGAAATCCATCTGAAGTCCTATTGCTACTCTGCAAATTATGTGCACAGCATTCTTGCAGATGGTTACAAGTTCAACACAGACAACTGGAAAAATCTCAATTTTCAGAGAGAGGTACATTTCTTTTTTTCTTTTTTTTTTTTTCTTTTTTTTTTTTTTTTTTTGTATATTCGCAATTTCTAGCAGGATTCTGACAAAGGCCAAATGTATTTTACTGTTTTACTATTGGTTTACAAAATAACTAATCTCATTACAAATAAACTCAGTACTGCTTTTAACCAGATATACATAAAAATAGGAAAATGTTGATATCATTGTAGTTTTGAGAATGACACAAATATAAATTTTCACAAATTCTGCTGCACTGTAAAAAATTTTGCCGTTAAATAACAGTAATTTTCTGGCAGCAGGGGCGCCAGTAAAGTACTGTTAATTTACAGCTCTTAACCATTAATTTACCACTCTTATTTTTTAACAGTATTTTACCGTAAATTCTACCATGGAAATTAACTCCACTCCCACTGCTTCAAACAGTTCTAGTTTTTAAAATTAGCATTCCTACGATGTTAGTACTATGAACTTATTTCATTTGAGTCCACTGAGAAGGAATATTTCTTAATATAACGATGCAAACACTTAATGTGCAGTAATAAAGTAACTAAATACATGACTTTTACTCAAATCACTGCAGCTCATTGTCATCTACACCGCACATGTATGTGCTGAAGTACTTAACAGAGAGATCATCACTGTATCAGCAACTCCACATTTACTGCCTTTATATAAAGCAGCAGAAAATCAGAATTTGTGGCTCATCATTGACTGAAGCACCGGCTCTACTCTCCAGCACAATGGTGAACAACAAAACTACATTAAACTAAACGATCTCTCTTGTGCAAACACACATTAATACAGTCAAGTTCAGTATTTACTCTCATTATCAGTGTATGACTTTGCCTAATTTTTTTTCTATGGATGTTCACAATTATTTTAGTTAAATTAACTTTTTTTTTCATTTGGTAAATCTGACGTATACATTTTACAGTATATTACTGTTTTTCCTTGACTTAACGGCAACAAACTGTAGAAAAACACTTTTTTTGCTGGCAACCATTAATTTACGGCAAGAAACAGTAGAAAAACAGTTATTTACTGGCAGCAGGGGTGCCAGTAAATAACTGTTTTTCTACAGTTTGTTTCCTGTAAATTAATTACAGTTTATTACTGTTAAATTATGTTTCATGCTGTTTTTTCTTCATCTTAAATCTTTAACCCTTTAAACCCCACAAGAAAATCCTCAGTTTTAAATGAACACTTATAATGTGTGCACACTACAGAGTGTTAGAGTAACACTGAATCAGTGAAGTTAATGAGATAATTCGGTGATTAATTGATGATTAAGCATTAGTGATAAACACCTGCAGAATCACTGAAGGAAAGAGAAACACAAGATCTACAAATGACTTCAGCCACAGCCTTAGATGAAATCAACTGAATAAAAGAATTCATCAAATCTCTCAAGATCTGATTAAACAACTACTAAAACAGCTTCACCAGATTCACATTACTAACCAGACTGACTTTATTTCTGTCAGATGTCTACAGAAGAACTTATGGAGAGTTAAATAGGTTTAGGTGTTTTTTTTCACTACCATGATGGAGATCAGTGTTTACTTTAGTTGAGCTCTTGAACGTGACTTTTCAACAACTAAGGTTTTTTTTTTTTTTACATGCTGTAACAATGCGCCTTTGGAATCTGTTATCGAAAAACAAAAGTACGCAGAAGAGAAAAAATCTGATATTGTTGTTTATAGATTGACAAGAACAAATACTATTATTTCTGATCTAATCCCATGTCTCTTCTCTTATTGAATATTGATACTACAGCATAAGAAGGAACACTGCTGAGCCATAAGTTATGAAAGACTTAAGAAAATTTCACTCATAATAAAAAAAAACCTTTGCTGAAATTTAGACAGAAACATCAAGAATCAGCGTATGAATCACAACAATGGTGACAATCCACAAAATAAATAAACATATCAGTTCTGAACATCACAATACATGCTACTAAAACTTAAAACAAATGCCAAATTATAAGCACATAAGAATTCAAGAAAATAAGTGAACAATTCAGGGGCATAATTTATTCATGCCGCAATGCATGCTGGGAATCATGGATGAGTTTTATCCTGTGCTGGTACCCAGCATGCATTGCATCATGAACCTTTTGATTGTCACCATTGTTGAGATTCATATGCTGATTGTTGATTTCTCTCTTTGAGTGTTGTGGAGACTGCTGCCCGAAATATTTTTTAACTAAAACTAGTCATTAAATCCATAAATACTGGTTATCACACTTCTTTTCAATCTTGCAAAATTGAAGAAACAAAAAAAAATTGTGTCATTCACTCAAATATTTCAACACCAAATTAATACTTCATTACTATAGCAACACTTTAAGTCAGTCTAGTAGATCATGCCTGACAGAAACATAATCACTTGACTAACAAAATTAATATTGCTGTAACAGATGTATCATGAAGATACAAATACAGCAATGAAACAAAATGTAAAGTGCAAAAGTCAAGGGTCAGGAGACCAACTAAAGTAAACACTGATCTCCACAATGGTAACATCAAACAAAACAGTAACATTATCATCTAAATCTCTGTAATTCTCAGTAAGATCTTTCGATCTCTGATCTCTGATCTGATAGAAATAAAGTCAGTCTGGTTAGAAATGAGTGAAGTTGGTAAATCTTCAGTTGATTTCATCTAAGGCTGTGGCTGAAGTCAGTTGTAGTTCTTGTGTGTGTCTTGTTTCTTTTTCTTCAGTGATTCTACTCGTTAACAGCAGCTGTTGATCATTGTCTGAATTCACTCATTAATTTTCATTCTCTCTGTCAGGTGGACTATATTAGTAAACTCATGTGGAATAGTGAATGAGGGTGTAGGGTGTGATTTGAAACACAGCCGCTGAGTGTAGACTTTGAACGTTGTTAATTTACGATATATAGCAGCGGGCTACCTTCTCGAAAATGATGAATATTACCCAGAATGCACTGTTTTAATGAAAAACAGTATGTTACTGTCGAAATTTGGCCGTTTTTTTACAGCGATTTTTAACAGTGTGCCTCAGTTTTTATGAAGGCAATTTGCATATACTCCAGAAAGTTATGAAGAGTGATCAGATTGCAGTTGGTTGCAAAGTCCCCCTTCACTATGAAAATTAACTTAATCCCAGAAGCATTATCGCTGTATCACAGCTCTGCCACAAAAGGACCATCTAACATCATGTCAGTGATTCTCTCATTATCACAGGTGTGAGTGTTGACGAGGACAAGGCTACAGATCACTCTGTCATGCTGAATGATTTAGAATAACAGACTGGAAGCTTTAAAAGGAGGGTGGTGCTTGAAATAATTTTTCTTCCTCTGTTAACTATGGTTGCCTGCGAGGAAACATGTGCAGTTATCATTGCTTTGCACAAAAAAGGATTCACAGGCAAGGATAATGCTACTATAAAGATAGCGCCTAAATCAATCATTTATCAGATAATCAAGAACTTCAAAGGGAGAGGTTAAATTGCTGTTAAGATAGCTTCAGGGCACCAAAGAAAGTCCAGCAAGTGTCAGGACCGTCTCCTAAAGTTGATTCAGCTGTGGGATCCGGGCATAGGCAGTGCAGAGTTTGCTCAGGAATGGCAGCCGTCAGGTGTGAGTGCATCTGCACCATGGACTGTAGAAAAACATCGACGTAGTGTAGGGTGATGACCCGTAGACTCCTGAAGAGTGTTTTTGAAGCCAAAAGTGTGCAGAGCGAGCCTTCGCCATCTTGGCAATGCGTCACCGTGTAACTCTCCTGGGCAATCGAAAATGGGTAAAAGGCGGGAGCTGGTTGCTGAAGACACGCCCACCTAGCTCTACAGCAGTGGCAATCCACCTGTCACTCAAGTGACCACACCCTTAATTATGCAGAATTTTAGGGCTTAATGTAATTTAAACTTATTAAAAGAAAATTCACCCTCCTCACAGGTGTCATGTAGGGCAAAATTAGCTATATAGACCAAAATAATTTTTTGAACCAAGCTGTAAACATGTTATAAACATGTTAAGTTGGCATTTTAACATGGGGAGTCTATGGGATTGACTCCCTTTTGCAGGCTTCACGAGAGAGAGAGAGCGGGAGGTTGCCGCTTGATCTACATGCACAGTTAGGCCAAGACTTTTGGGCAGCAAAGAACCCACTTCTTTCCTGGAAAAACATCAGGGATGGACTGATATTCTCCAAAAGGTACAGTGATTGGACAGATGAGGACTGGGGACAAGGCTCACTCACAATTTTGCCTAAGAACACAGCAAGAATAAAGAATGGTACAAACACATCCTCAGATGCCAACTTCTCCCGACCATCCAAGAACAGTTTGGTGATGAACAATGCCTTTTCCAGCATGCTGGAGCACCTTGCCATAAGGCAAAAGTGATAACAAAATGGTTTGGGGAACAAAAAATCTAAATTTTGGATCCATGGCCAGGAAATTCCACAGACCTTAATACCATTGAGAACTTTTGGTCAATCCTCAAGAGGCAGGTGGACAAACAAAAACACACAAATTCTGACAAACTCCAAGCATTGATTATACAAGAATGGGCTGCCATCAGTATGGGTGTGGCCCAGAAGTTGATTGAAAGCATGCCAGGGCGAACTGCAGAGGTCTTGAAAAATTATTTGCATAAACTAATTGTAATTGTTAATAAAAGCCTTTGACACTTATTAAATTCTTCTAAATTAATAAGTGAATAAAATTAGAAGAATTTAATTCACTTAATTTAATGAATTAATTAAATTACATTGATTCATTTATTTTTTTAATAAGTGCAAAAGGTTGTGGGCTCGATTCCCAGGGAACACATGTTAGGTAAAAAATTAAAAAAAAATTAAATGAAAAAATGTTAGCCTAAATGCATTGTAAGTCGCTTTGGATAAAGGCATCTGCTAAATGCATACATTTAATTTTAATTGTAATTTTAATTAGACTTCAGTATACCATAGTAACATAAAAAAATTATCTAAAAACATTGTAGCAGCAGACTTTGTGAACATGTATATTTGTGTCATTCTTAAAACTTTTAACTTTAATATTTGGCATGTCCACCTTTTGCAGCAATTACAGCAGCACATCTCTCTGGCATAGTGTCAATATATTTCCTGAGAACACTAATGCTATCCTCATGCCTTCTGCAACTCAAGCCAAAGGCTTTCCTTTGACTGTACAATAGATCTGTCCAGTTTATTTTCCAACTTGCCCCAAATTTTATGGGGTTGAGGTCTAAACTTTGAGGTGGCCAGTCCATCATTTTGAATGTTCCAGCAGATTCCTTCCATCGCAGGTCGTTCCGGAAATAGTTTGTTATATGAGTATTGTAATGGCAAATTCAACAAAAACAACTGAAATCTCTTAAATATGCCAAGTTTTCTACTAATTTTGTGATTTTTGCAATCTGAACACATTACAACATTGCAAATATTGCACATAAGACGCTAAAACTCAGAAATGGATGATAAACTTTACAAAGAATTAAAAACAAATGGCAAGTTAAACATGAATTTTTACAGAATACTGTAAACCAGGAATATTCATTTAAATGTCTTTTCACAGTTAATGCATTTCTTAGCACCTGAATTTTAAGGAACACACGTCGAATCTCGTAACCTATGTGCTGTATCAGCGCATGACTGTGATGTCAAATATCTACCAATGATATTCTCTCCCCCTCCAGCAAATCAGTTCTGTCTATCAAAACTCTGAAATGAACTGGACCTCTCCATATCCGTCTGTTTGTGTTTCACAGGTAAATAAGACCAGTATAGCCTGGTCCCTGGGCTACATGCTTGCACTTTCCAACATGATCCCAGCTGAAGGGAAAGTCATCAAGCTACCCATTAACAACGTCCTCTTTACTGGTCTCCTCCTGCTGTTCTCTGCTCTGACTATTATCACCCTTACATACCTCGTCATTGCACTGGTGCGCTTTTGTTATTGAGGTTTTTGTACTGAGTTCTCGTCTGCAAGACTAGTGTTCCACCCAGGGAGGTATTGTAAACCAGGAGAGATGTTGATGTGTCAATGCAGATGTACCTGCTAAAGAAAGATTATAATTATAATAAGGTTCAGCGGTGCTAAGGTTAAAAAAAGACACCTGATGTGAACACCAAACTGTATTCAATGTCATTCTATCCAAAAAGGCAGTGGACAGGTCTTTCTAGCCCAGGAATGCAGAAGCAAAGTCTTGTACTGGGGATTTGAATGAAAACACTGAAGACTAAGAAAAGATTTTAGCATATTTACAGTGGAAAGTATCTATTAGGTCCTGACGATGTTTTGATTGTGTATTGCATCTAATGTTTGTCTCGTTCAACTGCATCATGCTTTATGTATCATACATGTGTATTTCTGCATGTGCTCTTCAGCACACGTCGTCTTTGGACGAAATATGTCATAGTACTCTTAATAAACATTATGATTGTTAATGACAATATTAATGTGCAGTGAGGACTGGTGATTATGTATTTCAGCTGATGGCATTTGACATGTAATGCTATTAAAGTAAGTAAAATTAATTCTAAGGACACTTTTTATATAGACAAGTCAAGTCATCTTTATTTACACATATAGTGCTTTACATGACACAGATTGCGTCATAGCAGCTTTACAGTGTTCAACAGGAAAATAATGTTTCAACAATGCAATCAAATTTCAATTATGCTGTAAAGCAGCTCTTTAAAGAGAATAATAGTAAACATTCAATTTTCCAGGTAAAGTCAGCTCAGTGTTGACTCCTTGATGTCATCGCCTTGTTTGTACAAAGGGTAAAGTCAACAATGGAAAGGGACCCAAAATCCATTGGTGACAGAAATGGAGAAGAAGGGTAATAATAATAATAATAATAATAATAATAATAATAATAATAATAATAATAACCTTAGGAGAAACCAGGCTCAGCAAAACAAATATATTAGAAATATATTCTAAATAAATCTGAAAATTCAGTTCGACCATAAAAATTTCATCCAATTTTTTTATAGGAGAATAGGAATGATTATAATATGTTTTCTTTGGAGTAAGATAAAGAATATCAAGTCAAAATGTATACAGAGCATACTGTATATATGTACTGTATATGAATGTGATTTTATTAGATGCAATTCAGCAATAATATTATTGAAAATGTAAAACAAGTATAAAAGTATCCATAAAGGTTTTTAAATTCTAAGTGTTTTATTGTTTGTTGAAATATTACAGAATTATTTAAAATTCAGTAAATGTGACGCTGTTTTGCAAATAAATAAATAAATACAGTTATTCACATATTCTGCATCTTCCTCCTCTGTAAAATCAGAGGTGTTGTTAGCTTTTTGTTATTTATTTATTTTATTGAGGCTCCAGTGGGTTTTCTTCTTTTTCTTCTTCCAAACAAGATTCCTGTGCGATATTAGAGAGAGAGAAACATTGCTCAATGTACTCGCCTGGTTCCCAATCATCTCCTTCTGTTACTCACCATTCTACCAGAAGAGGACAGTACAGTCCTAAAATACATTCTCAATGTGCCTTAAATTATTTTTTAGAAGTACTCTTTATGGATAGTGAACCAAAATGTGAAATATTTTTTTGAACAATACAACTGATATAAATCATTTTCTTTGTAAAAATGAAAATGAAATAGTTTTACAAAGCCCTACATTTCATCCTCTAATTCACCAAAGGAACTGTTCTTGTACTCTGAAATTATCATTTAATGTTTCAGAACATTTCATCATTTTGTTACTTTTTTTTAGACGACAGTGGAGGTTAACACCAAGTTCCCACAGAAATATTTTCCCAAAATTAACAGTAGCTGTAACTTTGAAATTAGTTACCACTGTAAATTTTATTGTCTTCTGCTTGAGGATTTTGTTTACACAAAAAATAAATGAAGATAACTTACAACATTTGTGAAATCGCTAAAAGTGCCCAGCCCAGGACAATAAATCTCCTCAGTATGTTCTTTTTTTTTTAAGTCTCTTCTCATGTTACACAGCACATTCCTCTCCAAACCTCCACTCTGCTTTCCCTTCTCAAGTCCACCGTCCTCCTGCAATGTGTTGCTAGAGATCAGAGCTTTGTTCTGAGACTTTGGAAACTTTGCAATGGAAACTCAAGAATAAACCCAGGGAAAGTCACTAAACAATGTGACTTTGGATGCATCTCATGCATAAACCGGTCCAGTTAAGATGAGAGTAACTTCAAGAAGGTTTACATCATGAATAATACTGTATTTGCATGGATGAGGAATGCAGGAATGAAGATGATGTGGCGCTGATGCTGTGATTGAACAGCCGGAACACACTAGACCTCTATCAGTGGTTTTTATAATGGTAAGTGTCCAATTGAGAACTTTTCATTGTTATACTACTGTAGCTCAGAATGATTTGTTTGTATTTACTTTTGCACATTGACTGCTTTCCTAGAGTTTATATTGCACAGGTCATGTTTAGTGGTGAATTATTAAATACTGAATGAATATTGTTTGAGATTTTATTGTTTAACTCACAATACAAACCTTCACAAAGCTGGATAAAAGTATTGCTTTTAAAATGTATCTGAATTCAGTAAAAATAAAATCTAATAGCTCAAAAGAATGTTTTCCAGTGCTCTTTGCAGAACGTGGCACTAAAGCACATTGTGTGTATTAAGATCAGACTTCTGATGTGTGTCTTTATAATCGGCAGGAAAGTCTTTGTTGTCAATAATGCAAGAGTTGTACAACAGTGCCTAATGTTTTTCAGCATTGAGAATTCTTTGAATCATTCATCCCCGCTCCAGCCTTCCTCAGCAGACCCCAGCAGACCCAAAGACAGGCGTTCTGCCTGTGAGGGTTAGGTTGCAGTTACCAAGCATTGCATTGCAAATGTGGACTTTATCTGCTGATCACTGAACTACTGCGATGAATCTAGTTTTATGAGGTAAACTTATTTAAAGTAATCTTTGATACGGATCACTCGTGCATTCAGTGAAGGCTCTTTGATGGTAGAACATCCAGCAAGATGTTACTGCAAAATTAAAATCATCAGGACCCTAATGCAAAGCTTAAAATCTTACCTGCTTATTATGTTATATGTGGCATTAATCCTGGCAACAAAACAAACACTACAACAATATAAAAAAACTACTGCTACTATTATTATATTACTACACTCTTAGAAAGAAAAAAAAGAAAAAAATGTACCTTTAGGAGTGTAATGAAAAAATTCTGAGATAATGCGTGTATACACGGCATTGCGAGACAAACTGTTCCATGCCTACTGGCACTGGCATCCAGATGTTGATGTTAAAGCTGGAATTTAGTCTAGAATCCATCTGGAGGTATTTTAATAAGATTACAAGGTGTTTTGAAACTAAAACCAAATAATAATACCTCGCAGGGAGATTTGCTTTTTTTTACGATACTAGTCGATTTCCTTTTTTGAACAAAAGGAAACCCTGGGCACTTAAAAGCTGGCAAGAGCAAAGGGTTTTTATTCTGGCAATCCTTCCAAATGGTTTGTTGGCATGGAGATGGTGCTTAATTGCAGGTTGCAGTATTGTTGACACCAGGATGCTAAAAGCTCCTGCAGTTGTCCAACTGTGGTCTTTCCTGTGTGGACAATACACTATTTGTAGTGCATTGTCTGGTTTATTAATGCCTGCAACCTTTTGTCTCATTCATTTGTGTTCTCTAATCATGCCAATGTGTATATGTCAGATTTCTTGCCAGTTTTTGAAAGGGCAGATTTCTCTTTTGTTTTCAGATCAAAGAACTTGTTCCAATAATTCTGCAGGTCCTGTTTAAGTGTTTGTTCTGTTTGTGTTGGCTTATGATGTATGGCTTATGGTGTATGACTTTTCTACAAGATAAGAAAAATGAAACGGTTTATGCCAGATTTGCCACAGATTTATAGATTCTGAAAACCCACAGGATATTGCCATCCCTAAACCTGTCTCTTAAAGCTTGTACATGAAAATATAATACAAACAGTACAATAAAACCAATACATTACTGTCATTTTACAGTTTTTTATGATTACATAATTTAACAAAACCCAGTTTTGGCACACACATGGTACATACAGTTGGATTCTGTTTGAACCACTTAGACACCGCTGTTCTCAATCTTAAACCCTTGAAACAATTCAGTTTTTAAAGTACATGAAGTTAAAGTATATGAAAATATTGACCTAACACAACGCATGAGACAAGTTCTGCCCATTTATGAAAATATTTACAGTATTTCTCACCACATTGTAAAATCCTTCAGTAAATCATTGCAATTAGGCTTTGTACAGAAAATCAGAACATATTCCAAATACAAAATAGTACAGTACATAAACTTTTGTGGAGATGGGGGAAATACACCTTAGCGTCAACTCTTCGTATGGCCACCTCATCCATACCACAGTCAATGTCATCCCTCGCAAGATAGCAAGGAAGGAATCCTCTCGAATAGTGAATCCTTAGTAAAAGGAGGAGTAAAACATAGTGTTGTGGGAGGTACTGGAATAATGGAACCAGACACCTGGGCTGCCCAATACTTAGGCTACGTTCACACTGCAGGGCTTAATGCTCAATGCTTGATTTTTTGCAAGGCCGTTCACATTTCCAATTAAATGCGACCTTTTGTGATCTCCTGTGAGAACGTGAAATGACCCAGAAGTGCAGAAGAGTACTCAACGGTGAACGACGTCACTCGTTGTTAGCGGAAGTAGCTAACGTTAAACATGGATGTCAACAACAGTGTAGTCAACAGCGGAGCTCTTTTTGCAATATTAAAGTTATTTCACCAACTGAGCCAGCACAATTACAATCTTCTCGTTTTAAGAAGAAAATTAAAAAGAAGGTTTTTGGCCATGGCGTTTTGTGGAGCAGTGTTAGCAATGTCGGTACAGAGAAATGTGTGGGTGTGGAGTAGCAGGCAGGAGTCGTGGGATACTGATGTGAGTGGCTCTTCTCGTTCCCGCCTACTTCAACACAGAATTATGACGTTTGTAGCGTATCAATGACATATGGGTCGGATACATGTGGCCTGGCCGTTCAGAGGGAGGTCGCATTTCAAAAGATCGGATACGTATCGGATTCAGGACCACATACCCAAGTGGCCCGGGTCACATTTGAAAAGATCGAATCTGTGTCGTTCAGACTGTCATGAAAAGATCAGATGCAGGTCGCATAGGGGCAAAAAAGGGTCGTTTCAGCCTGCAGTGTGAACGTAGCCTTATTCTGTCTAAAACATGAGTATGTAGTCGTTACTGTAAGTACCTATTTTGGCATGCAATACCATTGGAGGACCCCATTCTGTGTGATTGCAGCATATTGTGATGCTACTACTATGTTGACCTGGGACATTCAAAATAGCTCTGTGGCCATAGATGTTTTACCCTATTCTGCTTCCTTTTCCTGCACTACTGCCTTTCATTTTTGTGGAAGACATAAATTCACCTGTTGCCTTTTCATTATGCTTACACCTTAATTGTTGAGTTTACAGTTAAGTAAATGCACACCTGATGGCCGTGTTTAATCAATTGGTTCATAAGTGTAGTATTTTGGAAAGCAGTGCAAAGAAGTGACATCATATTATATTTCTGTGTCTACGTATGTTTAGTGTCTTGCAAAACAATGTGTGTAATGTTTTGCAAAAAGTGGAAGGTTGAGAATGTGCTTATAATTATGCAGAATTGGGCTGAAGGTTTTGCTCTTTGAGTGTCAGGTTTTACTAACTGTGTGTTATTTTTAATTTTAGTGTGTGAGAAATCGTAATAAACTGTAATGAAGTCTTTCACATAGATGAAGCATTTGCAGGTGAGGTTTTAAACGTTTAGCGTTTTATTCAGAACTTATGCATTAACATCTGTTAAATGTGACTCATTGCTGAACATCTTGAATTCACTTGTAAGAAGGGATCTATGTTTGAAAATATCTGTGCCATCTGGTAGAGGGAACCAGTTTGCCAGTTACTGCCTGGCTGAGTCAGTCACTCCTGAGAGAGCAGTATTTCCTACTGATAACTTTAGACATTGCTGTCCCAGATTCCCAAGAACTTATTTCATTCCTTTATGTAAAATCTTTAGCTGTTCAAATTTCCTGCAGTACTTATAAAAATATTCAAAGCGTATATAAGTAATACTCAGTGTTCTTTCAGTACTATCATATACTACATGTACTGCTGTGTGTGTGTGTGTGTGTGCGTGTGTGTGTGTGTGTGTGTGTGTGTGTGTGTGTGTGAGTGTGTACATTCATCATAGATTGAGATTTGACTCTGACTCACACAACATTATCTAGAAGTCATTTCTGCAATGTTATTGGTCTGCCTGTTAATCAGCGGCAGCCAGTGAGCAGTGAGCAGCGAATGAGCATGGCAGAATGAGATAGCCACCAAGGGAATTAGAATTGATTGTCTGAGGAAGTTGTGACATTGTAATAATGGCTTCTCAAATTTCCATGGAGCAACAGCACCTGCACACAATTTTGTTGAGCTTTAGGAGCAAGTCGG
Organism: Carassius auratus; assembly: GCF_003368295.1. Classification (NCBI taxonomy): domain Eukaryota; kingdom Metazoa; phylum Chordata; class Actinopteri; order Cypriniformes; family Cyprinidae; genus Carassius; species Carassius auratus. The sequence goes on from NC_039258.1 coordinate 12,812,158, forward strand.
TGTCAGGGAGAGACTAAATGTAGATAATCAAGAAATATGATTATATTTGTGTTTAGTTAAATCTGAAGGCATCGCAAGCAGGTTGTCTACTGTATAGCTTGTGTATTTAATTCCATGGGTTCATCCAGCAAACAGATCTAAAATGGTCAGAGGTAGATGTACACAATGTCATTTTTAAAGACAGTCTGGGTACTGATACTTTCTTTGTGGTACTCAATTGTTATAGACCCTATTTAAGGAGGCTTCAGCTCACTGGTCTTCCATGTAAGTCTAAGTCAACATCAATCTGGATAAATTTGAAAATGCATCTTTTTCTCTACGTTTTGGCCTTTGCATTGACACTGACACAGTGTTTCTGAAGACATTCTCCCAAGAGGATACATTTAAAAATGCTATTTTGTCATTGTAGTGTGGACTGTGAAAATGGATGTATTCAAAAACTATGATAGGTGTTTAGTCATGTGTCACATATTGCACCAATAGATATGTACCAGCATTGTTGTGTCAGTTATTTACATTCATGTCACAGTCTTGTCTTTGTATTACATCCCTAAAAATCTGACAGAATATTTACTTGCAACTGCTGGCCTGAGGCAAAACATGACAATTGCTTATTTTACATACATACCATACATGGAATGGTGTTTGTGTGACCTGGACACAACAGTGAACAGTGAAATATTTTGTTGAATATGAGAACATGAGAACGTTATTATGTGTGGTCTCTCTGTATCATCTTACTGAGCTTTTATCACTTTTTATGCATGCACAGTAACATGACTGGGGCATTTTCAGAAATTTCAGCATGGATGAGGAATTCATAATAATAATAATAATAATAATAATAATAATAATGATAATAATATTAATAATAATAATAACAATAATAATAATAATAATAATAATAATAATAATAATAATAATAATAATAATGCTGAGATGGAGATTGTTAAGAAAAGAAAACACTGTTTTCAAATGTATTCTCAATACAGAATACATTAAGGTTAAAGTTACAGTATTACGGTATTATCCTTCCCTCTAGTTAGTGGCAGACCCGGTCATACAGGTCACACATAGGGCAGCAAAAACCCCACACAAAGCTCCCACACACATTTGCACTACACTTCTTCATTTTTCATTCAAAAAACTGTGAAATTAAAAATGCTAAAATGCAAGCAAATCTGTCACAGTTACTTACACACATGCACCATTTAGGAGTATATCAGCTAAAATACAAATAAACGAAAATAAAGCTGACTATCAAGGCAACATAAAATAAAAATACATGATTTACTTTCTTAGCCCTTTAAAACCTGACATAAAAAATAGTTGTCAGAGAAAAAAAAAACTTTGATTTTTATGGTGTATTGAACCTACTTTTTCTGTAAAATATGGTTTATTAAACCTATAAAAAGTGCATATGTGTTGTAAGTATCATTTTTGATACGTTAGGTTTTTTAGTCTGATGTAGAATGATAGAGGTGAATATGGAGCTCGTACTTCAGGAGGAAATAAAGTTTTATTCAGAGAACAAAACTAAGCAAACAATATGCAATTTGCTGATATATATTTATGGCCAAAAAGATTAAATTCTGGTAGCTTAAATGTAAATCAAGGATATACATATATATCTAATATCTAAAACTGTATAGCAGCAGCATAAAATGCATAGAAATATCAGCTGTCACTCTGTCTCCTAATAATATATTATTGAAAGATTGTAGTTAAATGATTAGCTTCACGATCAAAACTAAATAATGCATATGCAAAAATCTAAATATCAAAATGATGGCAGTTTTTTTTTTTTTTCAGAGAATAATTAGCCTATCAAAAATTTCTAATTTTGTTATGCTAATAATGGTTTATTTTATTTATCTAATGCATAGTTTGTGATATGTTTATGTATTTATATAGCTTTCTAAAGCTTGGTCCACAAGAGCCAGTTGCTTTGTTGTTGTTGGTGTATGCTCTTTTTCTCTGTTGCTTTTGTATGTGAATATAAATGACTGCAGCAGACTGTCAGTGACACATTTTCATCCTACACACAGAGCTGCGCATTATATATTTCAGGATGACACTAGTGTCAAAAGCATCTGCTCCATAATAAGAAAGACACTCGCTGATGACACTCTGAAGGAAGGACAGACATGGCAGCAGATGGCTGATCTCTTTTTCTTCCTCTCTCTTTCTCTTTCAATCTTTCTCTCACCGTACCTTCCTCACACCTAACCATTTGACTTCTGCATGCAATGGTATCACAGATCCTCCTTTATGGGTAGAGGGTAATGCTGACCTTTGCACAATGCATGAAAGATCATACATCAAACAGAGTTTTCCCACAGCCGGTTATGCTATGGAAGATCCTGCTATGCTGACATTACACTTTTTTTTTAGTCTTAGGGGGCTACGGAGTTTCTCAATGCAAGCATGATTTTATTATAATTATTATTATTATTATTGTTTTGTTTTGTTTTGCTATCACTATAAGGAATTTTCATATAATTCGAGCAATTCAGCAGGGAATATAAAAAAAATCCATGCAAAATAATATATTATTATTATTATTATTATTTGCCTTTCACAGTAATGGAATGCAATGGCATCCTAAAATTGAGGTAACATCAAGCTGAATATGGCATGGCAAAAGGGCCAAAACGAGGAGGAGGATCTCACTGGTTGGGAAACCTGGAGATCAAACTGTCCCCCTCCTCTCTCCGTTGTCTCCGCTGTTCCTGTCCAGACTTCCTTCGTCCATGGTTCCCTCGTCCAGCCCTAAATGGGCTTCCGATTCTCCAGTACCTGCTCCTAGAATATGCCCTCCAGTGCCCGCTCCTCAAAAATGCCCTCCACCACCGCTGTCATCTGGCTCAGAGTGTCTCAGAGCAGCCCCTCTGCTCACCCTCAGCCCACAATCCTTGCGGTTCGAGCCCAGCGGGACTACCATCCTCCAGTGTCGGGGTTGTTGGAGACTCCCTCACCTCCGCCTCCAGCCTCCGAGACCTGGACTTTACTTCGGCCCATTGACCAGGCGGCTCCACAATGGCTTCTAGCTCCCTCCTCTCCATTGTGGCTCAGCAGTCCACAAGCTCTGCCTGGCTCCCTCATCCCTCTGGCTACGCCTTGGTCTGGCATCAACCATCCTGCGCCTTGGGACTCCACTCCTCTGGCTTCACCTCGTCGTTCCATCCCTCTGGCTCCGTCAGACTCCTACATCCCCTCGGCTCCAACTCAGTCCTCTGTCACTCTGGCACCACTGCAACCTCCCGGATCCACATCTCTGCGTCGGCTGCCGGCGACATCGGCTCCACCTAGGACCTCCAGATCCTCTCTGTCACCCTCGTTCATTGGCCCTCCATCCTCTCCGTTTGACCTATTCTAAAATTTTATTTTAGGCCTACCTAAATTTGTTCATCTTTATCTTATGCTACACCAGCAGTGAATAGTCATTCTTCATTAACAAATATGAACTTAAATGCCTGGATGAGGAAGAGTGATATATATTGCAGCTAAAGGGGCTCAAAGCACCATCTTTCCCAATTACATCTCAGCATTGAGTGAGTCTTTGTTCTCTGTTGTCATGATAAGGTGTTCATTCAGATTTCTAATGCAACTGTCATAAACAAGCTTTCAGCTGCTGGCAGTTTGTTTGTTTCTTTAGTCTTGTTCATTTTAATATGAACACTGCATTTATTTAAATGATTGTTCTGGGTCAATACATGTTTAGTGTTTAATTTCCGCAGTAATTGCAAATGGATGTACAAAATCTTATTTCTTTTCAGCCATGTCAGCTTATAGGGTTATGTTCATGGTGAGAGCCAGGTTTAGTTATTCAAACCTAAAAAAATACAAGATGTTTAAAGGGGACCTATTATGCCCCTTTTCAAAAGATGTAAAATAGGTAACTGATGTCCCTAGAGTGTGTATGTGAAGTTTTAACTCAAAATACTTTACAGATATATTTTTATAGCTAGTTAAAATTGCCACTTTTAGGGTATGAGCCAAAACCCATAATTTTCATGTCTTCCCCTTTAAATGTAAATGAGCTGGTGATCCGGTGAAGAGGGCAGAGCATCAAAAGCTCAAGCTCCTGCAATACCAGTGCTAGGTTTTTTGCGAATAAACTTTCCACTATTGGTACAAGCCTGTTAACTTTACATAAAAAGCACTCAGTTTAAAAGTCAGTCATCTGGTTGTACTGTGCATAAAAGATGCACTTTATGAATTACACAGACGGGAGCACGGCGCGCTAAAAAATAACTTTATGAGCCCCACTTGTGAATATGTGCTCGACTAATTCCAGCGGTCAACTTCACATTGCAACAATTTTAGCTCCCACTTTCCTATCCACAATCATTCTGGTAGCACATGAAGGCAGCATCATTTAATAAAGACAGACAATAGTAGCTTTAGCAACATTAGCCTTACAGAGTGCTAAGAAGCTCTTTCAGAAATGCAATTTGGAAAAACTAACGTGCAATACTTACTTCTTACATAGGTGTAGCTGGATCACAAACAGCTGACAATGCTCAATCCTTCAGGAGTATTTTTGTGCAACTTTTGTGCAAAACCTGCTTTATACTGACCCTCATTCACAAAGCAGTCCAGTTGAGGGAGTTGAGGGAGCATCTTCTTCAAAAACTAAATTAATCCACCTCGTCTTCAGCGGCTCAGATTTTTGTGGATTCATACATCCAGCTTGAAAAAAAAAAAACTCCAAGATTCCTAAATATTTACTTAATTTAAAACTTTTTTAAAGTCATGCCACTGGTTTCGCAAATGCTGCTATGTTGTTTAGGGTGACCATATGCGCTGTTCATACGGGACACGTCCCAGCCAGGATTTTAATATTGCCTAAAATTTTTACAAATTTGTCTACTAGCTGCCTCACGTCACAGAGGTCAGTTAATTCTCAGCACATAGAGACTCTTTCACCTAGATATCACACTATAGAGATTGTGTCTGTTCCCCGAACTAGAAAATACAAAAAAAATCCAAACCAAGGTAAGAGTAACAATTTAATTGAGGTTCAACAAACAAAAAAAACAGATGCAATACAGATAAACAAATGATAAAGCTTTGCTTATTGAATATCAGATCCCTTTTCTATGAAAACACTGCCACTGTCGCCTCTGGCTTGCTTAGTTGGGGTCACTTCATCTACAGCGATATCGTTGACTTGATTGCAAATGAATGCACAGACATTATTTAAACTGAACTCAGTGATGAACTGCCTAAGCCTTTTACTGTCATTTTGCATTATTGACACACTGTTTTCCTAATGAATGTTGTTCAGTTGCTTTGACACAATGTATTTTGTTTAAAGCACTATATAAATAAAGGTGACTTGACTTAAAACATCCAAAGCAGTTTGACCATGAACATGCATGTATTGTTCATAATTGCCCAATTGTGGGCCTGCACGTGAGAAGGATGAGAACAACAGGGAGCAATCAAAGCGATGCAAAGCACGTGTTTGTTCGGTAGTTTGACTTGAATCGTTGCGGCATACCGATCAAAAAAAGACACCAAAGTAGGTTCACGAGAGCAAATCGAAAGCATTAGGAGCTGTCTGCTCTGCTCTCTATAGCTCATGAATGTCACACGACCTGGATATTTTTAGGCAATATTAAAATCCTGGCTGGGACGTGTCCCGTATGAACGGCGCATATGGCCACCCTAATGTTGTTTGAACAAACATGACAATGTTGCAAACAGCGTAAATGGCTTATAGCTCTGCATATTAATCTGGGATGGGAAAAGGGTTTTTAACGTTAAAAAAGGACACACTGGGAAGGAGTTACCCCAATGATCAAGTTATTTTCAGTGAGAAGGGCCATATAGAGATTTTAAAGATATAAACATTTTATCTTTAAGGGTATAGCAGTTTGTCGCTGGGGCAGTACCCTCAAAGGGACAGCTTTGTACCTTCTTTACCCCAAACAGTTCATATTAGTACCATAAGAGTACATATTGCTACATTGAGGGTAGATATTACTACTCTAAGGTACCTTTTAATTCACCCTTTGATAAAGAAAAAGGGTACAAAGGTTTCCCTTTGAGGGTATTGCCCCAGTGACAAGCTTTTGTACCCCTAAAGGTACATTTTTTTGCACATTTTCTTTTCTGACAGTGTGGAAGGAAGAACTTCCATAGAATACTGTTTTTTTTTTTTTTTTTTTTTTTAAAGTGACCTATGTATGATGAGGGTCATTTCTGTATAATTGAGTTTATTTCTAAATCCAACTCACTCTGACATTTGACATTTCTAACTATTTTTTTGTGAATTGGAAGCTCATTTTTTTTTTAGCTTGTACATTGCAGTTGTACATTTTCAGCTGATTTGCCACTAACAGTTAGGATTAGGTATGGGGTAGGGGTGGACCTTTATGTTTAGGCAACTTTCTTTCTTTTTTTTTTGTCAAAAGAATCATAAATTCTGTATGATTATACTGTCAAAATTCATACAAAACACCACCTCAAAATATTTCTCATGAGATCAGGTTGGGAAACGCATTTAAATAATTTAACCTGTTACTCATATGCTTCTATATAGTTTACTGAAGGCAACATTTGCATTAACATTCTATGTGCAGGACTTCATAACTGTTGGTAAAAAAGGCCCAGATGGATCTAAATGATCTGAGCAGATAAGAAAAAGAAAAGACAAACACGATGACATATAACACTTTACTTTAACACCTCAAACATGCTGCTTTTAAAAAATTGAAATGAGAAAAACACATCCCTTGTCTTCACATGCCATATTTTGACTGTAGACAACATGTTTGTTGGATTCGTTTGGTGTTTTTTTATGTAATGTTAGGCTTTTATTTTTTTCATTTTTTTTTCATTATTTCACCAGAAACTGATTAATACACTTTGTTTTGAGTCCTGAAGGCGTAGTCTGTGAAAGTAAGAAAAAAACTATTGAAAAACAATAGCTTTAAGATGTGAACATGTTTTCCCCAAAACATTGTACTTGTCTGAGTAATTCTTCTTCATGGTCTCAGTCTGTCTTCCTGTGTTTGTTATGCTTGGATCACTGTCTTGTTTAACAGTGTGATGTCTTGGCCATACTTTATAAGTGTTGTTTGCATTTGCCAGTTTAACGTACCATGGTGTCAATATGCTTAATTGTTAACATAAGTACTGAAAGCTTAATGAAAGCATTTAATTTGCAAGGGTCCTCTAAACCACAGACACAACAACGTTCAGTGTGAAGTTCAGTCTACATACACAGCCATAACTTCAACCCTTTTCTTTCACCATCTGAATATCTAGTCAACTTTTCATACACTCACCAGTGGGTAATCAAACACCTTTGATACTTTAGGAGGTGTAAGATTTGTTAAAGATTGTGAAGGTCTTGTTTTATTGGTTTTGGCAGATGTTCTGTGTGCACTGGACCAGCGAGAGACTGTTGCTTCAGTGGGTTGTTTTCTAACAGTTTGTTTAGATAATGTGAATTGCTGAGGGGTTTTATCTCTGACTCACTGTTAAAACGCTGACCTGGATTTAAAGATTTCCTTTGTGGAATTGAATTGTTGTTGTTGTAAATAGGTTTTATAAGTGTGTGGGAAAGAGCCAAATCTCTTTTACAGATCTAAAGCCTGTAACCTTAAATAAAAGGCATAGACAAGTGATTTGTTTATGTTTTTTTCAATATTTTTAATGTCCAATAAAAATAGCTAAACATTTTTAAATCAGGACATATTTATTAGAAAATAAAAATTGCATTAGATTTCTAGTAATATTTTAAAGGGGAAAAAATAAAAAAATCTATATTAATGGAGTTTAATGCTTAAAAAAAGAGGCAAAGGGCTAAGAAAAACAAAATCAATTAGAAAACATATCTTTTGTCCGGTATCAAAGTTTTTTTTTTTTTTTTTTTACAATTTGATACATATAAAATCATACTGGATATTTAATTGTGCATGTTTATTGAATTCATATTATGTTTGCTTTAATCTAATTTAACATCTAAATCTAATCTTTTGCAAATCTTAAAATGAATAATAATTTTGTGATGAGTAAATTTACCTCTAGTATTCAAAATTACTAATCTATTTTAGTATTTTGTTTTTTATTCAAGCTCTTTTAAACTCTGATTCAGGGATTTGAACTCTTGACATCTGGCAAGCAACACTGTGAAAGCTCATTGAGAATTGTTACCAATGCAAGATAACACAAATGCCAAATTAATTTATTTTTTATTTTTTGCAGGATATATAATAAGAATGCAAGGTGCAGATGATTGTGTTTAACAAATGAAGAGAATCTGATTTAACGTGCACCCTATGAGTTTTCATAACTGATTCTGTTTTATTTATCACTGTGAAGCTTTGACGCAATCTATATTGAATAAAGTGCTATAGAAATAAAGGTGACTTGACTATTTATTTAGACACAAAAATATGAATTCATAAACACATTTTTAAGTGTTTTAAATGTTTAAGTGTTAAATGGCTTAAATGTCCACAGTGCATCTATTTAACATATGACCTCTTTACCAAACTACAGCAAACATGACAAAATCCTATATACTGAACCTGGTATCAGCTAGAAATCTGCATGATCTCCTCATGCATAATTATGACCTAGATATGCACTTGCCTTCATAGAAACATTCACTTTTTTGTGTGTAAGTTAGTGAAACAGGCTCTAACCTGTCGCAGTTTGTGCGCTACTTCTTAGTCTTGTGAAACTGCACACAAGGCATTCTTTAAATCAAAGCATAATAGAAGTCTTTCACAGGTGCCTAAAAAGTCATAAAAATGTCAGCCAGGAGGCAGAGATCTCACAGCATTGAGACATTTATTTTCTGTTTTGCATCCAGATATATGTGGAAATGCATTGCATTTAGGCATCATGGCTTATTGTACTGACGGACATGCACAAATGTATGCCTTTTTTATTGAGACTTTAATGTCTGCAAATAGGATAAATATCAAACATATAGGCTATGTTGTTAAGTAATATATTTTAAAGGCTATATGTATGTTTTCCTAAATATACATTTTTGTAAAACTACATATTTTTCAGTAGCATAACAGACTTTTAGATCTTTTTTAGTATCAAACAATTTTGACCAATAATGTCACTAGCATGACAAAACTGATTAAATGATAATGACATGATTATGACATAATGTGAAGGTATGGTAACATATTTTTTAAAGAAATAATCCTTTTAAATATCTTTAGTTAGATTATTTTTATTTTTCCAAAAGAGCTTCACTCTTGTTTGGCTACTTCAGCTTGTAGCTTTTTAAGCTAAGTTCACCTAATGCTGTTTGCCACAGTCAACAAACACTCTAATTTTCAGCAGCCATTTCAAGCTACATTTTACTTTTCACAGTTGTGGGTATGGTTTCGGGATGATTGGTACTTTTTCTAAACCTTAAATGACAGGCTTCGACCAATTTAGAACGGGTCAAGGCTGGGGCAGGAAAATTAGAGAATGCGGCCAAATAAAGTCTTATTTTCCAGACCCTGTTTCATTATTCGTGTTAAGAATATGATAATAATCTTGAATCAAATATTCCATATTCAGGCTGATTAATTCTCAGATATCACCCTAAAACTAACAGCTGTGATAGATCCAGTCTACATTCCAGTCTGTAGGACCTGAAGTGCACAATGGAATGGACACATATGGAAAATCACTAACCTAAGCCACAAAGTCAATCTTAACCACATATGGAAATGGGTTGAAATGAATCTCAAGAATGCGTATTCAAAATCCAGATCTCTAAAAATATTCCCTCTTTTAGATTTCCCTACTTTCCATGAAATCCAAACTGCTTTCCTTGTTTACAAAACTTTTTCTCTCTGACATTTATGACTTGCTTGCTGACTTTATTGTATTGTTTGTCTTTACCACTGCCTTCTCTGCTGTGTCTTGCAGGCTTTAAGAGTGTGGTTGAAGTTCAGACTAAAATGTCAGTTTGTGGTGGTCTTCCTGTTTCTCTTCAGTCTTTCGGTGGTGATGATATACACCCTTCCTCCCTTCCAATCTGAGCAGAGCAGGCTGAACAAAAGGGGCCCCCGCAAAAACAAACCCAGCAGGCTGGTTGAGAAGTTGTCTCTAAAACATTATCTTCCAGTGTCTTCATATGAACACACCAAAACCTTGAAGAATCCTGAAATGAAAGATTCTGCTAAACATCTCCTGATGGTTAACCATCACCAACTATCATTTTCCTCTGGAAGAACAGCATCAACTGAAAAGCCTGCAAAAAGTAAAGCAAGCAAAAAGGAACGATATCTGCAGAACATAAACAAGTATCCAGGCACAGTATTTGCAGCTGGTGCCAAAAGAGGGCGAGCTGTTAAACTAGGAAATAGCAGCAACTCCAACCCAACCATCCATCTTCGTCGCTCCAGACATGACCTAGCATTCCCTCAGTCTGCCAGCATCCAAAGCCTCCGCCCAAACAACAAGACATGCAGGCACAAATGCATTCCAGATGAAGCCAAAGCAAAGAGGCTTGTGGGGCAGTTATCTGATGCACAGCAGGTGGTAAAACTGAAACAGGCCCCTGGAGAAGAAGGAAGACATGAAAGACAAACAGACCCCTCTGAGAGGAAGAGACCCAAATTTGGAGCAGAAATGAAAGACATAAGTCCTGAAGAGGCTGGCATCAAGGATTCAGCCAATGACTGGTGTATGATGGTCTCTGATGAGACTTTCAATGATAGCTGGAACCAAACCAATGCAGAGTCTCTACCCTGGCTCAGTGAGGATGATATAAAAAAGATGACACTTCTATCCAGAGGCACTGTGTTGAGTAAATCCAGGCTTCCAGGTCATGGACAAGTGCTTCAGGTTGGATTCAGTGAGAAAAAAGACATCTTTGATCCTGAAGGGGAAAATCATATCACATGCTGTGAGACAGGAAGCTGTGCTCTCATAAAACGTCCCAATGACTGGTTTGAGGTGTTCGCCTTTCACCTGGACAGAGTTCTGGGTCTGAACAGGAGCTTGCCCGCAGTGTTGAGAACATTCCACAGTGAGATTCTACCCTACAAGTACATCAATGGATCTCCCAGACCAGTAATATGGTGGGATCCCAGCATCCAACATCTGTCTGAAGGTGACAATGACCAAAATTCTTTCTCACTCACTTGGCCACAATATCAGATTCTACTTGAGAGCAGGTGTGGGACTTGGGTGCCACTAAACTCTACAACCTGTGTGGGAGTTCATCATTCAGAGTGGGGAAGGCTTGCCTTGTTTGACTTCCTGCTGCAGGTAAGAAACACTATTAAAATAAATATTTTGTTTCCACAAACTTTTGAGTATAATGTGTTATTATATATTTAATGAGAGTAAATTTCATATGTATATCGCAAATAACTTTTTTTTTTAATCTTATAACCTAGGTGTTATGTTCTTAGGTACTAACCCTAACTCTCTTCCTATTGATCCCTTGTACTGTAGAGTTTAGCTATAACCCTAATCAAACCCCTCTGAAACAGGTTATTAAGGCTTTCAGGATCATTTGAAGAATCACAGGCTAGGTGAGCTGAAACAGCTTACAAATACCCCAGAAGAAGGGTTGAAGTCCTAGATCTTTTAAAAAGATTGAGATATGTAGACCATGAAATCAAAATGGTAACTAATTTAAGTTTAAATTATATGACTTTTGTTTATATATATTTAATCAATGTATGTGACCATAGTGGTTAGAAACTCTTCTATGAGTCACAAAATGTAGGGTACTGCCAAGTACATAATCGCCTATCTGCCAAGCCTGGTATTTAAAGTAATTAATGTTTTCCATTTCAGCATTGTCATTTTTCCTGCTTAAAATTTACTCTCTTAATGGTGAAGTGACTGATTTAGCATTTTGAGTTTTAAACTTATTTTCTAAACAGTGCATTTTTCATTGTTTAGACTAGCAGAAAACCATGCCTAAAACTCAAAGAATTAGATTAGCCAAGATTGTTGCGTTGGGTTGGTCGGGATGCTCAGTCAGAGATTTAAACAAACTTAAGCTTTTATGATAGATTTAAAGTTCACAAACTAGACAAATTCAACATGGCTTTGGTCTGGAGATTAAGCTGTGAAAGTATGACATCTCCAGCAAACAGTCACACATGACATGTTGAGAAAGTCTGTCTGATTCAATTCTCATTGGAGAGTCACCACAGTTCACATCTCTGTTGAATATTGAGATCTTCATGAAAACATCAAAACTCAAACACATTAAGATAAGATAAGAAAAAAAATCACGACTGATGAAAGTTATATTAGACTAATGCAAGTGAATTAGCTGAATTTGTTTGATAATGTTTATATATTCACAAGCTAAAATAAAAGCATGAAATTATTAATTATTTTTTAAAACTATATGTGTGTGTGTATAGTTTAAAATTTGTTATTCAGATATTGAATTATGTTTAATTAACAAAGTTCAGGAGGAGCACATTCAGATAATTAACCTGGCCAATTCATTAACAGAAATTACATCATCTATCCTATCAGCTTGAGAGAGAAGTTCTATAAATAGCCCAAGCCATCTTACCTTCATTCTCTCTACAGTATTTCAGCATTGGTACACCCAATCACCGCAATGTCAGAGATAGGACTTTTCGCAAACGACAACTCCCACGATGCCCAGGGTCCTACGCCATCTTGAGGTGTGGCTTAGCACACCAGTGCCCACTAGGGCACCGCAATCAGCCACGGGCACCTCGATACACCAAGTCACGCTCTTGCCTCCTCCTTCCAGGTGTCCTACACCTTCTCCTGTATCCTCCTATGCCTCCACTGGCTCTTCTATCCCCGCTATTGAGAAGTGGATAGTCTTAAGCCTAAGACAGGTGCTGAGCATCACCGAAATTTACTTTACTCCATCACTGCTAGCCCTAGTCAGTTACTCCACTCAGCTGAACTCCAGCACACAGCTGCTACTGATTCCATACCAGGCCTCACAGACAGTCCCAGAAGCACGAGCATGACTTTGCCAACAGCTCCGGCTCACCCACAGCCTTTCCCTTCTCCTCCTCCTTCTTGCTATCCTCTCCCCAGTATATGGCCTGTGGCTCTGCCTTCAAACTCTAGACCGAGGCTGCTTCTGTTAGCGGCATGGGCCCAGACACCTTCCTAGCCCTCTTTTCTTCCTTTCTTTCCTTTCTGGCTTCACTACCGGAGCCATGGCTAGCACGAGAATGCCTCTGTTAGCAGCGCATTTCTGGACATTTAGCCCTCTTCTCCTCCTTTGTTTCCTCCCGGAGCTGTCACTAGCATGAGGCTGCCTCCACAAGCAGCTTCAATGGCCGCTCTTCCTTCTCCTCTCTCTCATCCCCATCTTCGTTCTTCATTCAATCCGCCGCCCCGGTGCCCATCCCACTGAATGCCCCGTCCTTGGAACCACCCCAGTCACCGGCAGCATCAGGTCACAGATTCTAGTAGGTGCAGACATAGACCTTTTTTCTCTCCTGTCACTACTTTCACAACCTTCTTCAGACTTCAGATTTCTCTGTCACACTTAAAAACACAGCGCATAATCCGTCACTCATCTTGTCATTTCTGAATTCACGAACACCTTAACTCATTACACTGAGGTAATTTGGACAGCATTTCCACTCAGGAGACATGAGTTCAGCAACTATCTTGCAATAGTCACTGAGCTAACATTATCATATCTCACTTGTACACCAATCCAAGCTGTTTTCAGCTAATTTTGCCATCCGGGTGGCTCGGTGCAACCAATGTCCTTACTGGGGGGCTCTTGACACTGAGCTCCACAATAAAGTCTTCTTGGGCTGCTGCAACATCACATGCTCAGTCTGCCAATCCGTCGCCCACTCCACCACAGCATTCCCCCTAATCATCCTGTTCATCCCTTCTTGCCCCGAACCGCCTCAACTGCTATGTCTCACATCACCTAAACAGCTCAGCTGAACCACCTCTCTCCCTTTCTGACTACCGCCACCCCTTCTCCAACAACCAGGTCCACTCCACTTCAACTGTGGCAGGTGCACAAGGCAGTGCTGCGGCTTCAAGAATGTCTGCAGCTTTTGTGGTGGCACGCATTCCTGCATCATATGCCCTGTGTTTAAATTCGCGAATAAAAATGAAAAACCCTATTTTACAGTCTGGTCTCACTCATGGCTTTAATCATAGTGTCGAAAGCCTTCTGCGCCACAGCATAATTTGTGCCAACCTCCAGTTCACCGTCTTCGAACTTGACACAGTCGATCTCTTAATCAAAAAAGAAGTCGGCCTTGCATTGCATAAATAAAGGCAAGTCTCATTCCCCCGCATTATTAATGCCCTTTTTAAGATGTCTCACAGTTTGACCAATTCATCAAAACATGTCCCCGGATCCAAAAATTAAATAGCTGACTCTCTCTCTCATTTTGCTTTCTAGAAATTCAGGCTGCTTGCACTAGATGCCGACCCACTGCCAATGCCAGTACCTATATATTCAGAGCTGATATTCCCAAAAACCACACACTAAGAACCCTTCAAAATGCCAACAAAAACCTGCAAGCCAGCTCCATCAAAGGCTACCTAAGTGGAATTAAATTTTTTTACAAGCTCATGTTCTGCTCACTCTCCCCAAAAATATTCAGCTCACAGACATCCATGCTCATTAAAGGCATCCAAAGTGCCCAACCCACCCACCAAGATGCTAGACAGTCAATAATGCTAGAGATCTTAACCAAATGCATTTCTGCACACTCAACTCCATGTTCATATTAGCCTTCCTCGGTTTCCTCAGATGCTCGGAACTCACCATCACGTCCAGCACTCTGGGTCTGGGCTAAGTGCCGAGCTCGGTGCCCTCTGCCCAGACAGCATGCCAAATACCATAACCTTTACTCGGATTATTATATGGAAGTGTTCACTGTGAAATTATGTTTAATTAACAAAGTTCGAGAGGAGCACATTCAGACAATTAACCCAGCCAATTTATAAACAGCAATTACACCATCTATCCTATCAACTCAAGAGAGAACTTATATAAATAGTCCAAATTATCTTAACTGCATTCCCTCTACAGTATTCAAGCATCCCTCCACTACCCTGACTCCTCACCATCGGCCTGTTCCTACCCTAGCATCGGTGGGAGCACTCAGAGGGAGCGCTCTGGGTCTGGGCTAAATGCCAAGCTCAGACCCCTCTCCCTGGGCAGGGGGAGTACCCCGAGTTTGGGAGGAATTACCAAGCTCGGAGCCCTCTCCTCAGACAGCACGCCAAACATGCATAACCTTTACTCTGTTTATTATATGTAAGTGTGAAATTAGCAAAGGAGAGAGCAATTTAACATGAAAAAATATGTACATCTCGTTTAAACAGATTCACATAATAAGGCTGTTTTTCCTGTTCTTCAATGTCTCCTTTCTCCTGATAGCTCTTGAAATTATTTTTTAATTAAAAAATGCAATCACTGATGTGAGTTCATGACCTAGTCAACCTAGTTGTTTAAAACAGTGATTGTAATTGATAACCAGGCAGTTAATCCCCCCCACACACACACACACAAACACACACTCTGGAATTCTAGGATTTTTTAAGCTGCCATCAACCAATCACAGATTTGGCAGGATATGAAAAGGATACAAAATTATTGATATTTAGGTTTTATTGAAACTAAAATATTTAATGTAATAATATAATTCATTAGAAAAACATTCTTAGTCAGGTTGAAATATGGTGTGAACAGAGTTAGCACAATAACAAAAGTGCCAGACGAAACTTAATTCACTGTGAATGATTGTATCTCTATTTTTTTTTTTTTTGAAGAGCACAAGGATTGTGATTCAGTATCACCTCATTAGCAGGTTTAGAAGATGTATTTTACACTTTCTTCCTATTCTTCACTTTTTGCTTCTCATAGCTGCACTGTTTTTATTCTTTTTCAAGAACCATAGTTGTCATGGTGACACTTAATTAAAATTGTGAACATATAATGGAGGTAAATGCATGCATCCATTCTTATAAACAGATTGAAACTGATAGGGTTATACTTCCTTTGTAATTTTATGATTTTAGGATAATCGTTAAAAATGCATCTAATAACACACTGAGACTGAATCTTGGCAGTTGCATTAGCTGGTGTTCTTGAAATGTACCATGATGTGTCGTATTTATATATACTACAACTAGAATTTTAACCAATGTGTTTTACAACTAAATGACTAAAAACACCAATAACACAATAATAAAATATTGAGCAGTGCAGTAAATGGATGCCGTCAGAATGAGAGTTCAAATAGATGATAAATACAGTACATCACAATAATCCACAAGTATTCAACACAACTCCTATCAAGTAATGTCCTGTGAATTGAAAAGCTACATGTTTATATGAAACAAATCCATCATTATGGCATTTTAACTTTAAACTCTCTTATTGCTCACCAAGTTTTAGCAAATTTTGCTTTTTGAGTAATCTGCTTCTCTAAGTCTAACCCTAACACTGACTCCTTGGAACATAACCTTGACTAATCTTTGGCAAATAAATACTTCATTCTATGTATTATGCATGCAACACTGCAAAACTCATCTTCCAGCTTGAAATCTGGCCAAATCATATATGCAAAAAATTACTTGATGGCAGACATACTGTAGACTAATGTTGTGAGTCCAAGAATGCGTAATTGCAAGTGCTTATGGATGTACTTTGTGAATTTGTTAGAATAATCTGTGTGCGAAAGCTCTGTACTGTGAAAAAATGTGAGTATGGATTGCCCATGAATAATACATTAGATCTAAGAAGAAAAGTCAATAGCTGTAACATGGCCAACAGCTAATAGCTTTGTATTGATTTGGTGAAATTGCTGACTGGGACCCTTAAACACTTGTTCCTCTCTATTCATTTAGCACCTCTGATGGCGCTGATGTGAAACCTCATACCCTTAAGCACAGAAGAGTGTGAAGGACACGCTCACTATCACCATTGGAAAAACAAGTCCTTCTGTGTGCCACTCTAGCCCCTTTCACACTGCCATTCTGGCAAATACACGGGTAAAGTGTTCTGGCAATGGTTCCCGGATCTCTAGATTTTGCACTTTCACACTGCCAGTGATTAACCGGGATATGTGCGTGCTTTCACACACAACCCGTAAAGATCCCGTAACGACACGTGACATCAGGGCGTGACGTGTAATGTACGAGTCGAAAACGTTAGGTACGTTATACTTTCACTGAAACAAGCAAACAATCTCAGCGTCAGTGTGGAAAGTGAGGAACCAACTGATCTCTGCTTCATTACAGTTTGCACATATCTTTGCGTCACGAACGTTGAACTTCCTTCAAAACAGAAGGTAAAAGAGTTGCGCAATAATGCGCATCACTTCGACACGGCATTAGATCTGGCTTTTGTTCACACAGCGCTAGTCCCGGGATGTTACTAGGTTCCCGACCCGGGTTCAATGCCAGAATCAATCCCAGGACATGTTTGCTTACACACAGAAGGCGACCCGGCAATGTTCCGGCAATATGCCGGGTCCAACATGCAGCCTGAAAGGGGCTTCTGAAATGTAGATCAGTGTTTCTCAACTGGTGGGCCACAGATCTGATCTGACAGGATTTCAGAAGGCAGAAAGTATGATAATGTAGATAATACAATGGAACTAACCCTATAATCCTACAAACTTACAGAACAGCAAATGAAATATGCTAATCAGTATTTATTGTGCAGGGAAGACATGGCAACACTTTTTATACATATTGTTTTTTTTACATATATATATATATATATCCAAACCAACCAATTCATGCAGTGCTACACTGTTGACAATGGTTGTAAACCTACTTTGCCATTGAAACTTTGTTGAAGTTTTCAATTTTCTATTGTCAAGTTTAGCGATAGTTCAGCTTTCTGTTGGTCAGTGTGCCTAAGTCAACCAAATGGCTAGATTTTACCCACAAAAATGATCTAAACAACAGTAAATGTGACCACTCTTTTAGGCTGGTAAATCACTTAATCTGTTGTTAATTACATTTGTAACTCAATTAAAAATCCTTTTCATTTTATTCGTTTAGTGTTTTAATATTTTCTCTTAACCTTTGAAGAATTTCTTAACTTTCCATGAGTTTTTCAGGCATATGAATTATAATTCGATTTAAATTAAGCACTGAAATGGATAAATATGTTTCATGTCTTCTATTTTATACATTTTTTATGAGCTCATGAAAAGGATATTGTGTGGACAAACAAGGTTAATTATAAATCGGTGGATTCAATTTTAATTAAACATTTTAGAGTTTTTTTTTTTTTTCACTGGTCTATGACAGCAATAAAGATCCACTAACAGGTTAAACACACTTTAATACAATTATGAGCTAATTTCGTCTTCTTTTTTAATTGCATACAAT
Source organism: Carassius auratus (assembly GCF_003368295.1). Classification (NCBI taxonomy): domain Eukaryota; kingdom Metazoa; phylum Chordata; class Actinopteri; order Cypriniformes; family Cyprinidae; genus Carassius; species Carassius auratus. The sequence goes on from NC_039258.1 coordinate 12,830,494, forward strand.
TTTCATTCATGTGAACTTAGAGATTCTGCGACACAGAAACAAAGGGGGAAAATCTATACTATCTATAACTACTGTACAATTTCTATACTGTGAGTGTACAATGTTTCTGTGTTCTACATTCAAGGCTTCTCTTGATCATTTCCTATGGCCCTTAATCATGTGGAGAACTCTGTCTTCGTAAAGTCTCTGGCAACTTCAAATTTGACTCCTGGTCTTTATTGAGCATTGAGCAGCACTGAGCTTCATTCAGTACACTGGACTCTCTTTGGAGTTTAACTGTAAATGCCCTTGCTTCTACTGCAAGTTTTACACAAATTTTGTCAGTGGCAGCTCATTAAAACTGATTTACTGTCATTAAAACAAATTATGAAATTCATGATATTTTTCACTCAAATTGTTATTCTTAAATATTATTTGTAACTACAGTATTTTTGTTGGAGAAAAAAACACAGGTATAAAAATGCTTGTATACCAGAATGTATAAAGACATTGTATATAAACCCAAAATAACACTCACCAATGGCAAAGATATTTGCAATTCTGAACAAAAGGTCACATGATTCAGAATATTCATGGGCTGTGACATGGAAATGTCTTCAACAGAAATGCTCTGTGGCATTCACCATGGTTCACTAGCAGCATTGGGCTAGAGCATTATGTAAGCAAGCCCTAAGGTTATCACAGTGCTGGCTCTGTAAGAAAAGAGAGCACAGATTTGAGCATGATGTGCGGCAAGAACACAATGTATGTTGACGACCCTCTGCTTCTGATACTGCCAACTGACATCAGCTGTCACAGACACTGAGCTCATGTTAAACATTTTATTTTTAGTATTATATCAGCATGTACAGTTAAGGTAAGCAAGGTAAGGTGGTTCGAAACAATTTATTTTAGCTACATTTAAAAAAGATAGTTGAAGGTTAGTGAATAAATTTGTTTGTTTAAATGTAGCTAAAATAAATTAATTCATTAATTTTTGTAAATTCAATAAATACATTTTATTTTCAGTATAGTCAAGTGACAAACATCTTTTCTAGCTATTTTAAGGCATTTTTTTTTCATAATTGAAAATGTTTTATACTGCTGCAAGTTTTTTTTAAAATAATCGTATATATACACTGTGTGTGTTTATATATATATATATATATATATATATATATATATATATATATATATATATATATATATATATACATACATACACACACACACACACATACACAGTGGTGTGAAAAAGTCCACCCCCCCCCCCCTTTTTTTTTTCTTTTGTCACACTTGAATGATTAAGATAAAATGCAGTTTTGAAATAATGCCTGGCACTACGTAAAAAAGTAATTGCCCCCTAAATCTAATAACTGATTGTGCCACCCTTTGCATCAACAATTGCAATAGAGTGTTTGCGACCTCTTCTTTGTAGAATTGTTTTAATTCAGCCACATTGGAGGGTTTGAGCATGAATGGACTGTTTAAAATCCTGCCACAGCATCTCAATTGGATTTAAGTCCAGACTTTGACTTGGCCACTCCAAAACCTCAATTTTGTTTTTCTCGAGCCATTCAGAGGTGCACTTGCTGGTGTGTTTGGGATTATTATCCTTCTGCATAACCCAAGTCCACCTGAGCTTGGGATCACAAACTGATGCCCGGACATTCTTCTTCAGGATTTTCTGATAGAGTTCAGAATTCATGGTTCCATCAATTATGGCAAGTCATAACAAGCAGCCACAGAACATCACACTATCAGCTATTTGACTGTTTGTATGATGTTCTTTTAATTTAATGGTGTGGTGGTTTTACGCCAGATGTAACAGGACACACATCTTCCAAAATGAAACTTGTCTCATAAGTCCACAGAATATTTGCCCAAAAGTCTTGGGTATAATCAACATTTATTTATTTATTTTAATTTTCTGGGCAAATGTGAGACAAGCCTTTGTGTTCTTTTTGATCAGTAATGGCTTTTACAGTACCTTGGAACTCTCCCTTGGATGCCATTTTTTCCCAGTCTTTTTCTTATTGTTGAATCATGAACACTGACCTTAATTGAGGCAAGAGAGGCATGCAGTTCTTTAGATGTTGTTCTGAGTATTTCATGACCTACTGGATCAGACGTCGTTGCACTATTGGAGTAATCTTGGTAGGCCAGCTGCTCCTGGGAAGGTTCATCAACATTCCAAGTTTTCTCCATTTGTGGATTCTGGCTCTGACCATGGATGGCTGGAGTCCCTAAGCCTTAGAAATTAAGTGATTTCTTAATTCAACTAATCTGGCAGTAATCAGGTCTTGGATGTGGCTAGTGAAATGTAACGCTTTCTAAAATAATATGGTTAATTATTTTATCAAATAATGTGGTTAATTATACACTGTTCTTTCATAATTTAACAGGAGGGGGCAATACATGTTCATATAGTGCCAGGTGGTATATATAAATATCCCATGAAACATACCAGATGTTTTGCAGAATGTTCAAGGTGCTCTTTTCCATATGGTAACTGATGCTGATTTACACTTTAAAGTTCCTAAATCAATAAATAAATACTGTAGTACAACAACAGACCAAACTATGTTTTTGATTTGAATCTTACCCTCTACCCTAATTCTCAGATCTCTTTTGCACTTGCATCTTGTCAGGTTTAACAGAAAACGAGACCAGCGCCATAAAATGTAAAATATTAAATGATAACAAAATATTCATCGTTTTACGGGGGTTTGAACTTTTTACCTTTAAATCCTTTAAAACTTTTAACGTTCAAGGGAAGTGTATTTAAATGCCTTTACAATATTATTACCCAGCTCCATCTTCAGGGGATCTCAGTTGTTCTGAGATCAGACTCTGTTCACTTTACAGTGTGAAATATAGCAGTGGTGTGTCACTATGGCCTGTGGAGTTTGAGTGGGAGGGAAGGTGTTAAAACTGGGAATGAGATGATAAAAGAGTGTGGTCCCATCATACATAAAAAAAAACAAGGAGGAGTAATGTTGTTAAATGTTATGAGAAAAGATCAACCACAATATTACCACTGTAATCTCTTAAGACTTTCTGCACTGCAAGTTTAGTTGCTTGCTTTGATAAAGGAAAATTGAGTTTGAAAACTGTTTATTAAACACTATGGTTGGTAAGTAATCCTGAGTTCCCTATTGATACTTCACTCGTGCTGCTTCTGCTAAGACATTAAGGAGAAAAACAAATTTTCCTCTAAATTCTGAAGCCTTTTCAAAAACACAGTGTAACTGCACGGCCGTTGGTTAAGCAGATACTCTCGCAAGTGTTCCCAGTGGACTGGTTCTTTTCCCTGGATCTGAAAGATGCCTACTTCCACATCCAGATAGCCCCCCACCACAGGTGATTCTTGAGGTTTGCCTTCAGGGGAGTGGCATATCAATACATGATCCTTCCCTTTGGACTGTCCCTGGCTCCTGACACTTTTACGAAGTACATTCCCCAGTAAAACAGTTGGGAATCCACATTCTGTAGACTGACTCATCTTGGCCCAGTAAGAGAACAATATATTATCTCACAGATCCTTCCTCCTCATTCACTTAGAATGCCTGGGACTCAGGGTCAATATTGCCAAGAGCACGCTCTCCCCCACCCAGCGGATATCGTTCCCGGGAAGAGTTCTCGACTCAGCATCTATTCAGCAGCTTGCGGCCTCATTCAAAGTTGGAGCCCCTCAACCCCTAAAGGTGTTTCAGAAGATGTTGGGCCTCATGGCCTTCAGCTTGTCCTCCTTCAGTGATGGCTAAATCCATGAGTTCTGTCCCACGCCTAGCGTCTTGGCGTCAAGATAAATTGGGCCTGCGTAGAAGCTCTGGCCCCTTGGAAAGACTCTTAGTGGATGGGTGTGCCCCTAGGAATGGTCTGCAAAAGGAAGGTGATCTCGACAGATGCTTCCAACATGGGTTGGGGAGCACTGTGCGATAGCATACTGGCTTTCGACCATTGATCGAAAGAAGACAGTCAGCTTCACATCAACTGCCTGGGAATGCTGGCAGTATGTTTAGGCCTTCGCAACTTTCTGCCAGACCTACGGTATTCCACAAGCTAGTCCGTTCAGACAGCATGACAGTGGTGTTGTATATAAATCGCCAGGGTGGTCCCTCCTTGAAGTGCCTCTTCGTTCTGTCAGAGCATGTCCTGGAATGGGTTCAGCTCAACTTGCGTTCTAAAAGCGCATATGCTGGTCAGGTTGATGTAAAGAGACAGACTTGCTATCTCGGACCAACGTCCCCTCAGAGGAGTGGATGCTCCACCCAAAATCAAAGAATATGGGAGATCTTTGGCAAGGCAGAGGTCAACCTCTTTGCCTCAGAAGGTGACTCTCACTGCCTAATTACTTTTCAAAGGACAGGGCCCACGACTGGCCCAGCTTCCTAATTTTCACTTTTTAATCACATGATGTAAACATCTAATGACAAAACAAACTGCGAAACAAAATGAACATGAACCAATGAGAGAACAGAATTAATTACAAGAACGCGAGATGATGAACCAATAAGCAGCAACCAGGAATAGGAGGTTAGATGAAGGGAAACAGGAACCACATGACTGAACCGAAACTGAAATCATGAAACATGTACAGAATACAAGCTGTTCAAACTAACATTTCAACATTAAAAGATGTGGTCTGAAAGTCTATTTCTGATGTCTATGTCTATTGAATGCCTACTGAAATATTATTATTATTATTTTTATTAAAACGTGCTCAATTTGTTGTTTTCTCTAGGTGAATGACAGACTAGACCGATCTTGCTGTGGTTTCAGACCAGACCCATCAGAACTCTGTGTAGAAAACCTGCTGCATGTCAAATGTGGAAACCCAAAAGACTTAAATCTGGTGCACATCCTGGTAAAGGAAATATTGGTCATATTTGTCAGATTATACAGTAACAACTTTTCAATACCAGACATCCAACATCCTCATTCTATAGTAGTTAGTCCAACCCTCAGAGTCCACCACATTATCACCCAGTTGTAGAGACAGGAGTCCCATATTTTATAGAACTGAAATGGTTTGCTATGACATTGATAATATATATATATATATATATATATACGTATATATATATATATATATATATATATATATATATATATATATATACTTTTTATTATTATTCTTATATATATTGCTTGAGTAAGACCAGTACTCCATTTGACTTTGAAAAATTTATGACACTATGCCTTCAGTGAAACCTGAAGCAGTTGCCTTTTTCATCAAGTTGTATTGACTGACCTCATGACAAGGTCGCACTGCTGGTAAGTATTCGTTTTCTACAAGGAGTGTAGAACATTTTCCCCCTTCATTCTGCTTTCCAATATCAAAAGTAATAACTTTCCAACAGTTCTCAAGGTCTACATGAAGTGAGCTCACACTCAAACTGTGAGTTGGAAACCCAACTAAATTAAGCGAGGCAGCTAAAATGAGACAAGGCAATCAGTTTCCATGGGAGCCTTTAGATTGGTTCTGTTGTCATTATCTGATAGTGTTCAGAGAGCTGGAGAAATGGAGCTCCAACATGGTTGTGGTTTAGTTTTTTGGAGAAAGTCTGCAAAAGTCAGGTTTTAATATTGCTTGGCCACAAAATCATTCAACAATTTTAGAAGTCTCTCACTGTTGCTTAGAAAAAAACCTACAGAGCACACTGCAACCAGTATAATTCATACAAGCTCTCTCTTTTACCCTAAACACTAACCCTATTATTAAACGTGGATGTGAACTGTAAAACAAAAGTTATATTATATGCTAGTCGGGATTTTCAATGGTAGGCAATTACTAGTCACGACTTTTGATTTTTGTACACACTGAATATACTTTTGGGACAGTTATGTGATTTGAAATATAATTCAACAAAATCTGAAAAGAGGTTTAGCATTTTCTATCAGGTGCTAATTTCTATCTAATGAAATTGAATTCTACATTTTTTGAAGTGTAACTTAAAGGGTTAGTTTACCCAGAAATGAAAAATAGTTTTGTTCCAAATCTGTAAGGCTTTCGTTCATCTTCAAAACATAAATTAGGGACAAATTAAGGACTTTTAAAACGCTTTCTAAAAATTTTCTAAAGATATACAGACATGGACAGATTTAATTTCACAATTGATGTGAATCTCATTGATTCATAGCAATACTTTTACATGGATTACAATGATTTGTTTGGGTTACTTTTAAAATGTTCTGTATAACCAGTTTTTCTCTCTTTTTTTTTTTTTTTTTTTTTGACAAAATATCTTCATTAGAGTTTAGAAAATAAACAAATGTCCTACGTGTTTGAAAAGGTGGAGTAAGCTAACTTATGACACAATTTAAATTTTTGGGTGAACTAACCATTTAAATGTCCAAAAGTTTCCAAATACTTTAGAACCACTTTACTTAATGTATATACTGTACACATGAATCTACTCAAAATAAGCTGTTTATTATAACTTTTATTTATAGGTGCGGAAGTCAGAACCATCCAGATTGGTTTTTATTGACAATGCAGGAAGACCTCATCAACCACAAGACAACCTCAACTTCAGACTGGTTGAAGGTATTGATGAGTAAGTATTGGTATTTGTGAATATTTATCCAGATTTATACTATCGATACTTTTTTATACCAGCCTAATCGTTACAAATGTGGACTCTCAATGTTGTAAGTTTGAACCATTAACATTGTGCATTTGAAAAAACACTTGTTGACCTAAGTCTGTTGTAGGGTAAAAGTGGCAACTAAATTAGAAGTAGACAAATTTGTTTACAAATACAAATTTCAGAACAAGGATGCTGTTTTTAAGGAAACAATACTGATTGATATGTTCAAAACAGTTAGCGTAACTGTTTTGAACACATAAATATGTAAGTGTATTTGTTGATTTGCAGGTTTCCAGAGCGGGCTGTTTCAGTACTGCAATCAGGATGTCTGGAGAAGATGCTCCTTCGCTCCCTGTCTGTAGATCGGGAATTCTGGGTGAGCAGAAGAGGGGCACCCGGACTCAAATCTATCATCCAACACATTGAACAAAGAGCCAAGGCCCTCCTCGAGCACATAAAAGAAAAGAAACTGCACCTTAACAGAGATCTATGACTCTCCAATGAAGAGATTCCCTTATATTTAGGGGGGAAAGCAATTCTCAAAATTCTCTTGCTTTGAATTTAATTGTCCAGACTCGTTTATATCAGTGTCTGAAAGTCTGTTTTGTTGTGCTACTTAGAAAGTCATGCACAATATGCAAGACAGCTAAAATGAGAGGAGATAGTGCATTTGCATGGATTATTGAGTCGATTTCCCTAATCAGGATTGACAATCCTTGAACTGTGATTATGATGTTGTGCACAGTGTCTGAGAGAAGACATTTCAGATGGTCATTTGCAGGCAGGACTCATGCGGTGGTCCATCACTGGGAAGAGACTTGCATGTCCTTGATAAAATTGGTTTTCAGCAACAAGCAATTTGTCTTTCTATGCTGAATGTAAATGTGCTGTTGATGGCCTACAGTGGTCAGCAGCCAATTGGAAGATATTTAATATTTAATGTACAGTTATGAGGAGTGGGATCTTGGTCTAATGATATTTCACAGTGGGTGAATTGTCACAAAATTAGACACCAAATAATCAACTAAATCTGTCACTTATTTGTTGTGTTGTCATAACCGCATTGGACAAAACCTGAATTTACATGGAAGAAATTAAGCTTTGTCAGTGCATTCAGGAAGAATAACTGCAGCTGTGAATCAGATATGAAGCTAAGCTAATGCAGCTTCTAAACAATTTTTCTTTTACAGTATCCTTGAAATGACAGAACAAGAGAATTGTGGTGTACAAGCTAAATCTTTAATGAAGGCTGCTATACTAGAATAGATGCTGAGGACTATGAAACTGTGGTGTGGAGTGAAACTGAGCCTTCTCCATGTAACTCCTGCTGGGCTCCTACAAGGCATTTGGTGCCCAAAGGCACAGTTATGCATTACAATTGCTGAGTCTGTATTTGTGGTGTCGTATGCTGAGTTGTCATACATGATTCTTGACTTTCATATGCATCCTATAGGCCACATACTGTACACACACTGCATTTAAATATAGTTGTCACTTCCTTCTACTGAGAAACAATCATTTAGAATTGTGGTTCTAAACCTTTTTGGCTCAAAGGCCCCTATTGTCAGTAACAATGTTCAAAGACCCCATGACTTCTGCAGTTTGTGATTTACTGGACAAATTTTCTCTTTCTTTCTTTCTTTCTTTCTTTCTTTCTTTCTTTCTTTCTTGTTTTGATACCTGATTTCTACCCAATTCATATCATCTAGCCGATTTAGAGATCAAATTTTTACCTCATATTTTTTTCTCTTAATTTCAAAGCTCTGCATAACTAATAATTTAAAAGGCCCACGCGCGCAATTATTCATTTTAGTGATTTACATGACTTTTCCAGTAAATCAGGCTACCTTATATATCCAGGTATCTAGATAGTGGGAACCCTGCTTTTTTCTTTTTCAAAAAAAACAAGTTGAAAAACAGTAAATAAATGATTAAATGAATAAATAAAATGGCGGGGATGATTTAAAATAAGAAAAATAATTAAGCTGATATTGCTTTTCTGATATTGCTTAATATTTTAATGCTTTTTTTTTAACATTTTAAGTCATCTTGAGGTCCCCTTTGGAAGTAGACCCCCTTAGTGGGCCCCAGTCCTCTGGTTGAAAACTGCGTATTTAGACAATTCAAGTATATCGATATGTGGACATTATACTTCCTAAATTCTGTAGTGTGTAGGTGGCCTTTTTGTAAAAAAAAAAAACTAAAAAAAACTATTATCAGTGTTTTGACTGATTTTTCATCACCCAGTCACACTAGTTTATGCATAATTAAAAAGTCATTATTTTTGGAAATGTATGACTCCAACTTTGGAACGCTGATTGTTCTACTTTTTACTTGCTGATTTTGGAATTTTCACTTGAATAAATGTGCTCATCTAAGATTCATGAGAAATTATTTCAAGACTAGCCAAAAACCTCTATCAAGTGAAGAATTGCAAGTATCTGACAGCTTATTTATTTTTCATAAATTAATGCTCAAAATCCCATTTTGCACATTTGCACTTTTTAGTTTGTATTTGGTCGAAAACAAATGCAAACTGCAAAATGCAGATATAACTTCCAGAAATCAAATCAATAAAGAGGAGAAGATCGACCGAATCTGTTCATGAGTTGATCTTGTCATTTGCCTCATACTGATTACACTTGGACAGATTTAATTTCGAGGGAGAAAAATAAATGATATCAGCGAAATATTAAATCTCCCTTTCATCCAGTTTAAATTCCCACAGGTCTTATTTACATTTACCTAATGTGGGCCAGAGACTCCTGCCTGTGTTCTGCTTCCAATTTCACTTCAAAGTACTTTGACTGCTTCTTTTTAAACTAAAGAAGGGAGTTCACCAAACAGATTTGAACATAAGACTAGTTTAGCAAAAATTATGAATGCAATGATACTTTATATCCTTGGTACACTGTACAATATTTAAAAACTGCAGTTAATTTTAGAATATTGTAGTGCTGGACAACAATTAATTATGATTAATCGCATCCAAAAAAATAATAATAATAATTGTGTACATAATATGTGTATGTACTGTGTATATTTATTGTGTATATATAAATATACACACATGAATGGATATATTGATAATATAAATTATATGAATATAAATTTATGAATTAACACATGTGGAATTTTATATGGAATGATATGCATAACAAAAAAGTGTGAAACAACTGAAAAGATGTCATATTCTAGGTTCTTCAAAGCAGCCACCTTTTGCTTTGATTACTGCTTTGCACACTCTTGGCATTCTCTTGATGAGCTTCAAGAGGTAGTCACCTGAAATGGTCTTCCAACAGTCTTGAAGGAGTTCCCTGAGAGATGCTTAGCACTTGTTGGCCCTTTTGCCTTCTGTCTGCGGTCCAGCTTACCCCTAAACCATCTTGATTGGGTTCAGGTCTGGTGACTGTGGAGGCCAGGTCATCTGGCGCAGCACCCCATCACTCTCCTTCTTGGTCAAATAGCCCTTGATACCTTCAGTGTGACTCTACAATTATCATAGTCATGAAAATAAAAAAAAAATCATTGAATGAGAAGGTGTGTCCAAACATTTGGTCTGTACTGTATTTATATATATATATATATATATATATATATATATATATATATATATATATATATATATATATATATATATATATATATATACACACACACACTGTATATATAGCATTTCTTCTCTGCAATTAACAAATAAACAAACGTTTCATTTCCTTAAAGAACATTTTCTTCATCAGAATGACTGCACAGTACTGTGTTACTTCAAATAATTAATCCCCACCATAAAAATTAAAGCCTGTCTGTTAAATATTACATGATATAATTGGTATAATTCTTTTTTTTTTTCAACAACTATAAATGTTTCATATTCAATATTCAGCTCCTTTCAAGTTATAAATAAGTGCAACTTGATCAGAGTTGTCTGACAAGGTCATATATATATATATAAAAAAGGCTGAAATATAAAACTACAAGCTTTCTCATCATTAGGCAAGAGATGAGTGGATAGAGCCATTATTGCTGGACCATGTAAGAGGGTTTCTCAGAAAACTGAGAGAAGCAAAAGTCTCTACCTCTGGCCTGCATCCATTAATTAGAAACATAATTTTAATGAATCCTAACCACGGGAATGATTAAAATAAGTGTAATTAGAAATAAAGAGAGATAATTGGACAGAAACAAAAAAGAGAAAGAGAATGTATGCAGTTCTGCAGATGATTTCTAACCTCCTTTTATAAATGTTTCTTTTGACAAGTGAGCACATAATGCATTCTTCCCCTTGAGGATAGATAAAAGCATCATCCATGCCTTAAATAAAACTATAGCTGTGTGTCTTCACATGTCTCTGTGTGATATATGTGATACATTTATCTGAGTGATAAAAGTGATTTTTTTATTAGACCAATTTGTCAACTTACCTGAAAAACCATGTGACAGTATTACCCAGGGCGCCATGGTGCTTTTCTACTCTTTTATTCTCACAGTTTATTAAACTAAAACAAAAACTAAACTTAGACAATTTTGTACCTACACTCAAAGCATCCTAGGTCTAAATGACTTTTTTAAAGGGTTAGTTCACAGAAAATGAATATTATGTCATTAATGACTCACCCTCATATCATTCCAAACCCGTAAGACCTCCGTTCATCTTTGGAACACAGTTTAAAATATTTTAGATTTAGTCTTTTAGAGAGCTTTCTGTCCCTCTATTGAAATTCTATGAACTGTTTACTGTCCATTTCCAGAAAGGTAATAAAAACATCATCAAAGTAGTCCATGTGACATCAGAGGGTCAGGTAGAATTTTTCTGAAGCATCGAAAATACATTTTGGTCCAAAAATTGCAAAAACTACGACTTTATTCAACATTGTCTTCTCTTCCGGTCTGTTGTTAGCACGTTCACTGCAGTTTAGTGATATCCGGTTCGCGAAACAATCACTCAATTTAACGGATATTCTTGAACCAGTTCACCAAATCGAACTGAATCGTTTGAAATGGTTCGCGTGTCCAATAAGCATTAATCCAAAAATGACTTAAGCTGTTAACTTTTTTAATGTGTCTGACACTCCCTCTGAGTTCAAACAAACCAATATCCGGAGTAATTTACTCATTTACTCAAACAGTACACTGACTGAACTGCTTGTGAAGAGAGAACTGAAGATGAACACCGAGCCAAGCCAGATAACGAACAAAAGACTGACTTGTTCTTGAGTCAAGAACCGTTTCTGTCGAACTCATCCGATTCGAGAGCCGAGGATCTGATGATACTGCACATATGTGATTCAGTGTGAAGCAGACTGACACACAGTGCTTCTGAACTGAACTGGTTCTTTTGATGATTGATTCTGAACTGATTCTGTGCTAATGTTATCAAAGCGGGTAAACCGAAGGCTTGAATGAAGGCCAGTCATCGCTATTGACGTAATTACGTCGAGTGCAAAAAAACAAGTGAACCATTTTCTTCAACCAGTTTATTGAATCGAGCTGTCCGAAATAACTACTGGAGATCTGAAAACCGATGCAACCGGTTCTTAACTCGAGAACGAGTCAATCTTTCATTTGTTATCATCTTGGCATGGTGTTCATCTTCAGTTCTCTCTTCACATCAGTTCAGTCAGTGTACTGTTTGAGTAAATGAATTACTCCGGGTTAAGTCATTTGTGGATTAATGCTTATTGGACACTTGAACTCTTTCAAACGATTCAGTTCGATTTGGTGAACTGGTTCAAGAAGATCCGGTTACATCGAGTGATTTATTCGCGAATTGGATATCACTAAACCGCAGTGTTTTGAACCCACTCACAACAGACACGGAAGAGAAGACAATGCTGAATAAAGTCATAGTTTTTGCAATTTTTGGCCAAAATGTATTTTTGATGCTTCAAAAAATTCTAACTGACCCTCTGATGTCACATGGACTACTTTGAAGATTTTTTTATTACCTTTCTGGACATGGACAGTGTACCGTACATACGTTTTCAATGGAGGGACAGAAAACTATTGGACTAAATCTAATATATCTTAAACTGTGTTCCAAAGATGAACAGAGGTCTTACGGGTTTGGAACGACATGAGTCATTAATGACATCATTTTCATTTTTCGGTGAACTAACCCTTTAAGACGAAATCAGTCAGGGTTATATTGTGAAAACAAGGCCAGGTTCCAACAGCGGATGAATGAATGAAGTGTTTATTTATGCTGAGGACTAATCCGAAGAGTAACGAGACCACCAGCACTCCGTAAGGAAGACCAGCAGAGAAACTTCACCGGTATCCATCAGACAGCAGAGAGGGGAAGTGATGAGCCCGCAGACAGCCAACGTCAAGGCCGGGAGAGAGGTGAGTAGTCTCGGCTGTATAGTGGATGCTTGCCTCAGCAAGCGAGAGATACCACGCAGACAAAAAATTCCCCAGAGTCCTAGAGGTGCCAGGCAGACGGAGAGAGCAAAAACAGGGACACCAGACCGACAAGACAGGGAAAAAATAAAAGAATAAAGCAAGGTCAAAGAACTTGGAAGGCAAGGAGAAGATTAGCGCTTCTAACAATGCTTACGGACTGACACAAGACAGCAAACACAAGGGCATGATAAAGGGAAGAAAATACATGCAGAACAGGGTGCAGGCGCAGGAGAACACGTTAATCAGGGGTAACAAGAGGGGCAGAGAGAACAGCGGAGACCGTGAAACACCTGAACTGTACTGTATAAATCAGCATGATCAGCAAAAACTAGTAGCATATCGGGATGTAACAATTCAATAAAATATTGTGATAATATTCCCAATACACATTTATTGTTGTATACTGTTATACATTTATTTATTTTTCATCATTATAAATGAAAACGTGTCCTATTATTAGACAACAGACAAAATGCTGCATATTTCTTTGTAAAATTGAAATGTTAATAAAACTAACTTGAAATTTTAAAACAAATCCTAAATCAAATAAAAAATCATACAACTAAAAGAATTATCTAAATTTAAACAAAGGCTTTGTCTGTGTTCTATTTTAAATCAGAGGAAACCATTTAAATTACTATCCCCTCCAAAAAAAAAAGATGCTAAATACGTGTTATTTGGATTGTATAATAATAATAATAATAAAAATGAAGTAAAAACAGAATGGTCGGATTTTATGTGAATCAGATGCAGATGTCACTCTCTGACAGCAGGTGCCACTAATGGAAATTTAAAGGCTGCTGCCCCTTTAAGACCAAGTGCACGGATCCAATATAAAAATGCAAAGGAGATTTATTTCTCCACTGTACACGTTCACTTGAGACATAACCATGTTTACGAGAATACATGCAGAGACAAGTATTTTGAGATATATTTGTGTATGTGTTCATTTAGAAGTAAGGATGCGAAAGAGGAATCAAGCGCAGTCTGAAATGACTCGTGATTCGTATGGATCTATTAACTGAATGCAAAATGTGAATCCTAGAATAATTTTTGTGTCGTGATGATGAGTGTCTTATGATGTGTGGTATGCACGCTCACTACGAGTTGCTAAATAATAATAATAATAATAATAATAATAATAATAATAATAATAATAATAATAAATAAATAAATAAATAAATAAATAAATAAACCAGTTGCTAAATGAACATGCTGCGACTGTTTACTTAAATATTTAATTATTAAATGACATCAAAATTAAAAGTAACCACTTCGGTAATCTAAAATACTTTTCAGATGTAACTGTAATCTGATTACCCCTTATCTAAAATGTAATTATAACGAAATTCAGTTACTCATATTTTGTATTTTAAATACGTAACGCCTTTATGTATTTCGTTACTCCCCAGACCCCAGCCCTGTACATATATACACACATATATATATATATATATAAGATTAAACAAAGTTACAACAATTACTACTTGGCCATGTTTGGATATGAAAAGGGATCGACCAATCATTTCATCACGTTGTCCGAACATTGACCACGCCCACTTGTGTTTACTCGCTTTACGCCTGGTGTGTAGTTCATTTGGATTTCTAACTTTCTGTGTAGACTTCGGATTGCAGTATTGGAAAGGAGTGGATGTTTTTTTTTTTTTTTAATTGCCCAGGCCATTTATTCGAGGCATTTGACTGCAGATTGCTTTGAACACGAGAGTCCCCACCAAGAAACATTCGTTCAAAGATGAAGCAGCCAACTGTAAGTAGTCGGTTTCATAATGCTTTGTCTGTACATTTTTGGTATGGATTTATTATTTTTTTCAATTTTTTTAAATGGGACGTTGGTACGTTTGATATTTCTTCCTATTGGGTGATGTTAGACATTTATATCAGTGGCCTTTTACAGTATCCCTTAAAAACTGATAATTTCGGACAGAGGGTCAGAATAGGGTTGAAATAATGAGGGTTTGTTTTGTCAAAATCAAGAATAACCTCAAGGGATGTAATTACAATTTAAAAAAAAAAAAAAAAAAAAAAAAAAAAAAACATCGGGTCATGACAATTTAAAAGATGCGATTCTAATCAACCAATCAACGTGGCGAGAGAGAGGCAGGCGCTTTTTTTGAAAATTTAATTAGAAGCTTTTGCATTTTTCGAGCCAGCCTGGATCACAGTAAAAACTGTAACAACTTTTATTTACATTACATTACAATTACATTTAGCAGACACTTTTATCCAAAGCGACTTACAAATGAGGATAATGAAAGCAATCAAAAACAAAAAAAGAGCAATGATATGTAAGTGCTATAACATTTCTCAGTTAGCTTAATGCAGTACACGTAGCAAGGGTTTTTAAATAATATAATAAATTAAAAGAAAACAGATAAAATACAAAAAGATTAGAAGGCTTGTACATTATGTAAAAAAATATATTAGTAAAAAAAATAAAAAATAATAATAATTATGGGGTAATGCACCCACACACACACACACACATATATAAAATATATATTTGTAATATCGATTTATCAATACTGGCATTGAATGTTCTGTTATGGGCAATTGTTTAGACAGATTTGATGTGTGATTAATATGCAATTAATTAATTGTCACTCTGTGGAGTTGATTAGATTAAAATATTTTAATGATTAACTGTCCTAGTAGAAATACTTCATATTCTATAAACTGTGGTGACTTATTAATTAGATAGAAAAGCAGGACATCCTATCAGAAGCCAGTATCGGTAATCTTCGGTAGTGTCGATAGTCTTTGCATTACAGCTTCACTCCTCTGTGTTCAGTTTCCTGCTGGTTCGCTGTCTTGGATGATGATGTTGAGTGGTGTCCCTCCACACCATATCTATGGGAAGGAACCAAGGTGTCCGGTGGTGTGATGCTCTCACTCACCCTTGCTCAGCTGAGTCACTCTTACCATAGCGAATACCTGCTTTATATCTCTCACTGACAGTGAAGATCAATAGTGAAGCTTGGCTCAGTGGGTGACTGTTAGGGTCCAGTTCAGTTTCTAGCGGGAGGCAGACTTTGTCTGTGTTGTCTTTAGAGCTGCAACTAATGATTTAATTTTTTTCTGTCAAATAATCTGTTTTTTTTTTTTTTGATTAGTCGACTAGTAGATTATTTTGATACATTTTTTGGATTAATCTACTGTTCTTTTTTTAATTAAGTAATGAATCATTTGGATCACTTTACAAAAAATGATAAGTACAACTTCTAATATAATATTTCATCTTTTAAAAAAGATTCCAAAAAATACTTCAGTGTGGTTGAAGTTTTTACAGTATACAAAAATAAAGTGGCAAAAATAAAATGTAAACAACACTTTAGCATCAGGCACGAATAATGTCATATAAAATCAAAAGCATTCAAAATGCCATATAAATTCAACAAAAGCACTGCTTAACACTGAGCAAAAATAATGGTCAATGCAGTGAAAATGGGACCTGGAGGTAAATGTGTATCCTGGGTAAAACATGTTGATCATCTTACAAATAGAATACAATAGAAAGAGGTCTCATATCTTTTACAATCATGTTGAGTATGCTTTCGGTAAGTGTAACGGCCATCTAGGTTATGCAAACAGTGACATCCTTTTTATGAAAGAATTCTTGTACACAGCTTTGCCTCTTTCCGAGAAAAAAAACAAACACAATAATTAACAATATGAACAAATTTAAACATGAAATCTAAGAATGCTGGCAATATATAAACTTTACTGTATTTCAAAGAGTGTAGTAAATCTGCATTTTTGTGAACTGAATGTGATTAATTACAATGTTTAATATGAGTACTTTGATTACAACATTAATTAGGGCTGTGCAAAAAATTCGAATGCAATTTTAATGCGCATCTCGTCAGTAAGGTGCTCCTGTGATTAGAAGTACATATCCAGCACGTGCGTTCAGATCAGGGTTGCCAGGTTTTCAAAACAATTCCTGTCCACTTGCTTCTCAAAACTAGCCCAATCGCATTTCCAGGAGGTTTGCAGATAAAAATTGCGTCCCGGGGTTAAAATACACATTTTTTGTCAGGGTTGCATTGTTAAAATTAGCATTTTAGGGGATAAACATCACGTTTTTGGTATTGGGGTCACTTCAACCTGCGGACATGCGGACATGGCAACACTGGTGCAGGTGGAGCGGCATTTACTATGCAGAGTCATAGTCCACCGACAAGCTACACAAATTCGATTTAAAAATCAACAAAGAATCGTCTCCAATTTTGAAATAGATTTTGTGTGGATTTTCTGTGAACTACGGCTCTGTGTAGTAAAGGTGTTGCCAAGTCTGCAATTGTTTTTCGTCTCCGTGGTTCGAAGCGACTCCAATACAATTAACCTGATGTTAAGCCCCTAAAATCCAATTTTTACAAAGGGAACCCCGCCAAAAAAAATTATTTTATCGCCTGGAACGAAACACGATTGATCTAGTTTTGAGAAGTAATTGGGCATGTTTTGTTTTGAAAACCTGGCAATCCTGATCTGAACGCACATGCTGGAGATATACTGCTAATCACAGGAGCGCCTTACTGACGAGATGTGCATTAAAATCGCATTCGAATTTTTTGCAAAGCCCTAACATTAATTGTATTTCAGAAAGTGTATTGAATGTAATTTTAACATGAAATACAGAAAGCATTTTAATCCCATTTAATTTAATGAGATCATTTGTTATTAATCACATTTATGATTATGTTTTATTTAATTGGCTTGTGACAAAAGTAGACAAAAGTGCACTAGTAGCCTATTTATCTATATGTTCACGTAAACTACTAGATTACAGCATACTGTTAATGTAAATCTAGTAGTTAAATTTTTTGTCTATGTGTGCATAAACAACATCTAACAACCAGTATGTTAATTAAAAGTTTGTTTTAATTTCGCCAAAGTAACCTACACTGTAATGTATGTTTACAGTTTGTACAATTAGCGATTAGCATTACTATTATTACCTAGCATATATGAATTAATCCTTTACCAGCAGGGAAGTACGCCACAAATACTCCCAAAACTAATTGTAATAATAAATACTTACACAGATGGCTCGTCCTTTTGAGGTCGGAGAGCAGCAGGATGTTTTCTTCTGAGGTGCTTGTGCATCGTAGTTGTGCTTCAATGGTAAGCCATTTCTGTTTTGCAAAGGGAACAAAGGACCATTTTATTTTGCATCTGTTTAAAGTAGACTTGTGCCGGTATTCGGTAAGTCGGCATATTGCGGTGATTAATATTCACAATATTGTTATCGTGGGCAATTCTAAATACTGTGAATAAATATACATTACAAATTATTACAAATTTGGAATGCATTTTAAGAATAGTATTCCCATCAGCTGCTTAAAATGCACAACATTGCTGTATGCTTGAAAGAGCTCATGCGCTTTGATGTAAACAAACACGCATGATAAGCGCATGGAAAGCAATGAAAACACATTCACTCTCTGAAAGCAGATAGCGCTAAATGCAGCCCGTACCCTGTAAACACAGTAAATAAAGCATCTGTTACTTTCTAAACCATATTTAAATAATCTTAAATAACCATACAGATTTGTGTTTTTCCTGTGGCGTTTATTACAGAGCCAGCTACTGAAATATTTAGACTTAATAGGCTAAAGTGATACCTATTGGTTTTTATTGTTCTTTTGCATTTTAATGTGTAAAACATTTAACTTTTATATATTTTTATGTATTGCTTTGTTTTAAATGTTTAGTTATTTTTGTTATAAGAAAAGTTATTTAACCTGTTATACTGTATTATGACCACTTTTTAAAAACAAAATTTCAATACAGTGATAATGCCGTACACCGTGATAAAAGCATTATCAATTAACCGCAACAAGAAAATTTGATACCGGCATATCCCTAGTTTAAAGTATTCCCATACTTTTGATAATCGTGGTCTAGCTTTTTGTGAAAGCCTGGAACTTTCTCCATTCCCAGCAGATTATGCCTGTTTAATGTTTCTTTCATTCTTGTCTTATCTTTACACAGTGCTTTATCTTTGTGTCTTCCATGTATTCCACCTCCTTTCTTCCATTGGTCAGGCTCTTTTGTTTAACCCTTGTCTTGTTCTCATTTCATTAATTGTGGTCACCTGGCCCCCATTTTCCATTTTCCCTTTATATTGTTCCGTTTCTTCCTCTTGTGTTGGCTGGTTTGTCTTGTGCTCTAGAGACAGTTACTGACTTGCTGCTGTGTTTTCCAGTCTTGCCCTGTTATTTGCTTTGATTGTGTTCCATTTCTTCCTCTTGTGTTGGCTGGTTTGTCTTGTGCTCTAGAGACAGTTACTGACTTGCTGCTCTGTTTTCCAGTCTTGCCCTGTTGTGTGCTGCGATTGTGTCCCCTTGTTGTAGTTTTTCATTTCTTCTTTTTCTTGTTTTATTTTTTTCCCTTTTATTATGACAGGTTGTTTCTCCTTGTGTTTTGCCGAGTTGTGTTTTGTGTTCTTGTGTGTTTGTGCTGTGTTTTCCCTACAGTCCTGCTCTACCAGCCTGACACCTGCATCACAAATACTCTGTTTGCATTATGTATGCAGTCGATCAAACATAATAGATGCACTTGTTTAGGTAGAAAAACTAAGTTCTTTAAAGATAAAGTGTGAATGCTTTAATCCAGGGGTGCCCACACTTTTTGTGTGGGGTTCTACTATTCAAATGACAAACTCAATGAGATCTACCCCCCTCCCCCAAACAATACATTTATCTATATATTCAATTAATCTAATAATTTATTAAATAAAAAAGTTCAATTATGATATTCTTCAATTTTTATCATTACATTGAAAACACAAGGTTGTTGTCCGGAAAGGTCCACGATCCTGGACTCAAACTCAGGACAAAGCGCAACTGCGTTTTGTGCCACACTGCCTAAATTGTAATGGGAGGTGACAACTGTCACTCAGTGAAAAAATGTTAACGATTGACTGCCCTGGTAAAAATTCTCCATACTCCATAGTCTTTAGTGACTTATTGCAGCTTCACTCCTCTGTGTTCAGTTTCCTGTGGGATCGCTGTGTTGGATGGTGATGTTGAGTGGTGTCCCTCCACACCATATCTATGGGAAGGATCCAAGGTGTCCGGTGGTGTGATGCTCTCACTCACCCTTGCTCAGCTGAGTCACTCTTACCATAGCGAATACCTGCTTTATATCTCTCACTGACAGTGAAGATCAATAGTGAAGCTTCGCTCGGTGGGTGACTCGGTTTGCAATATGTATGCAGTCGATAAAACATAATAGATGCACTTGTGGAGGTAGAAAAACAAAGTTCTTTAAAGATAAAGTGTGAATGCTATAATCCGGGGGGTGCCCACACTTTTCTGTGTGGGGTTCTAGTATTCTAATGACAAACTCAATGAGATCTAACCCCCCAAAAAAACATCTGTGGGGACCATTACATTTATCCAGATATTCAATTAATCTAATAATTAAATCAATAAAAAAAGTTAAATTATGATATTCTTCAATTTTTATCATTACATTGAAAACACAAGGTTGTTGTCCGGAAAGGTCCACGAGCCTGGACTCAAACTCAGGACAAAGCGCAACTGCGTTTTGTGCCACACTGCCCAAAATGTAATGGGAGGTGACAACTGTCACTCAGTGAAAAAATGTTAACGATTGACTGACCTGGTAAAAATTCTCCATACTCCATAGTCTTTAGTGACTTATTGCAACTTCACTCCTCTGTGTTCAGTTTCCTGTGGGATCGCTGTGTTGGATGGTGATGTTGAGTGGTGTCCCTCCACACCATATCTATGGGAAGGAACCAAGGTGTCCGGTGGTGTGATGCTCTCACTCACCCTTGCTCAGCTGAGTCACTCTTACCATAGCGAATACCTGCTTTATATCTCTCACTGACAGTGAAGATCAATAGTGAAGCTTCGCTCGGTGGGTGACGGTTGGGGTCCAGTTCAGGTTCTCACGGGAGGCAGACTTTGTCTGTGTTGTCTTTGTTTAATGTTTCTTTCCTTGTTGTGTCTTTTCACGTTGCTTTGTCTTTGTGTCTTCCATGTGTTCCACCTCGTTTCTTCGCTTGGTCATGCTCTCGTTTAACCCTGGTCTTGTTCTCATTCCATTAATTGTGGTCACCTGGAGCCGGTTTACTTCCTCACTTTATATTGTTCCGTTTCATCCTCTTGTGTTGGCTGGTTTGTCTTGTGCTCTAGACAGTTACTGACTTGCTGCTCTGTTTTCCAGTCTTGCCCTGTTGTTTGCTGCAATTGTGTCTCGTTGTTGTAGATTTTGCTTTTGATATTTCTCTCCCTCTCTCTCTCTCTCTGTCTCTCTTGTTTTTTTATCTTCAATGATGTAGCTCATATTTACTGGTAAAGTTTTCTTTAGTTGTTCATTAGTATCCTTTCTAGTCTTGTATTCTCCTTATTGCTTTGATTTGATAGTGGTAGTCTAATCTCATATATTTCCTTCTTTGTTTAGTTTTTCACTTCTTCTTTTTTTGTTTCCTTTTTACCCTTTTATTACGTCATGTTGTTTCTCCTTGTGTTGTGCAGATTTGTGTTTTGTATTCTTGTGTGTTTGTGCTGTGTTTTCTCTCCAGTCCTTCGCTACCAGCCTGACACCTGTATCACAAATACTCGGTTTGCAATATGTATGCAGTCGATAAAACATTATAGATGCACTTGTGGAGGTAGAAAAACAAAGTTCTTTCAAGATAAAGTGTGAATGCTATAATCCGGGGGTTGCCCAAACTTTTCTGTGTGGTGTTCTACTATTCTAATGACAAACTCAATGAGATATACCCCCCCGCCCAAAGGAAATGTGTGGGGACCATTACATTTATCCAGATATTCAATTAATCTAATAATTAAATAAATAAAACAAGTTAAATTATGATATTCTTCGATTTTTATCATTACATTGAAAACACAAGGTTGTTGTCCGGAAAGGTCCACGAGCCTGGACTCAAACTCAGGACAAAGCGCAACTGCGTTTTGTGCCACACTGCCCAAAATGTAATGGTAGGTGACAACTGTCACTCAGTGAAAAAATGTTAACGATCGACTGCCCTGGTAAAAATTCTCCATACTCCATAGTCTTTAGTGACTTATTGCAGCTTCACTCCTCTGTGTTCAGTTTCCTGTGGGATCGCTGTGTTGGATGGTGATGTTGAGTGGTGTCCCTCCACACCATATCTATGGGAAGGAACCAAGGTGTCCGGTGGTGTGATGCTCTCACTCACCCTTGCTCAGCTGAGTCACTCTTACCATAGCGAATACCTGCTTTATATCTCTCACTGACAGTGAAGATCAATAGTGAAGCTTCGCTCGGTGGGTGACGGTTGGGGTCCAGTTCAGGTTCTCACGGGAGGCAGACTTTGTCTGTGTTGTCTTTGTTTAATGTTTCTTTCCTTGTTGTGTCTTTTCATGTTGCTTTGTCTTTGTGTCTTCCATGTGTTCCACCTCGTTTCTTCGCTTGGTCACGCTCTCGTTTAACCCTGGTCTTGTTCTCATTCCATTAATTGTGGTCACCTGGAGCCGGTTTACTTCCTCACTTTATATTGTTCCGTTTCATCCTCTTGTGTTTGCTGGTTTGTCTTGTGCTCTAGACAGTGACTGGCTTGCTGCTCTGTTTTCCAGTCTTGCCCTGTTGTTTTCTGCAATTGTGTCTCGTTGTTGTAGATTTTGCTTTTGATATTTCTCTCCCTCTCTGTCTCTCTTGTTTTTTTATCTTCAATGATGTAGCTCATATTTACTGGTAAAGTTTTCTTTATTTGTTCATTAGTATCCTTTCTAGTCTTGTATTCTCCTTATTGCTTTGATTTGATAGTGGTAGTCTAATCTCATATATTTCCTTCTTTGTTTAGTTTTTCACTTCTTCTTTTTTTGTTACCTTTTTTCCCTTTTATTACGTCATGTTGTTTCTCCTTGTGTTGTGCAGATTTGTGTTTTGTATTCTTGTGTGTTTGTGGTGTGTTTTCTCTCCAGTCCTTCTCTACCAGCCTGACACCTGTATCACAAATACTCGGTTTGCAATATGTATGCAGTCGATAAAACATAATAGATGCACTTGTGGAGGTAGAAAAACAAAGTTCTTTAAAGATAAAGTGTGAATGCTATAATCCGGGGGGTGCCCACACTTTTCTGTGTGGGGTTCTAGTATTCTAATGACAAACTCAATGAGATCTAACCCCCCCAAAAAACATGTGTGGGGACCATTACATTTATCCAGATATTCAATTAATCTAATAATTAAATCAATAAAAAAAGTTAAATTATGATATTCTTCAATTTTTATCATTACATTGAAAACACAAGGTTGTTGTCCGGAAAGGTCCATGAGCCTGGACTCAAACTCAGGACAAAGCGCAACTGCGTTTTGTGCCACACTGCCCAAAATGTAATGGGAGGTGACAACTGTCACTCAGTGAAAAAATGTTAACGATCGACTGACCTGGTAAAAATTCTCCATACTCCATAGTCTTTAGTGACTTATTGCAACTTCACTCCTCTGTGTTCAGTTTCCTGTGGGATCGCTGTGTTGGATGGTGATGTTGAGTGGTGTCCCTCCACACCATATCTATGGGAAGGAACCAAGGTGTCCGGTGGTGTGATGCTCTCACTCACCCTTGCTCAGCTGAGTCACTCTTACCATAGCGAATACCTGCTTTATATCTCTCACTGACAGTGAAGATCAATAGTGAAGCTTCGCTCGGTGGGTGACGGTTGGGGTCCAGTTCAGGTTCTCACGGGAGGCAGACTTTGTCTGTGTTGTCTTTGTTTAATGTTTCTTTCCTTGTTGTGTCTTTTCACGTTGCTTTGTCTTTATGTCTTCCATGAGTTCCACCTCGTTTCTTCGCTTTGTCACGCTCTCGTTTAACCCTGATCTTGTTCTCATTCCATTAATTGTGGTCACCTGGAGCCGGTTTACTTCCTCACTTTAAAATGTTCCATTTCATCCTCTTGTGTTGGCTGGTTTGTCTTGTGCTCTAGACAGTTACTGACTTGCTGCTCTGTATTCCAGTCTTGCCCTGTTGTTTGCTGCAATGGTGTCTCGTTGTTGTAGATTTTGCTTTTGATATTTCTCTCCCTCTCTGTCTCTCTTGTTTTTTTATCCTCAATGATGTAGCTCATATTTACTGGTAAAGTTTTCTTTAGTTGTTCATTAGTATCCTTTCTAGTCTTGTATTCTCCTTATTGCTTTGATTTGATAGTGGTAGTCTAATCTCATATATTTCCTTCTTTGTTTAGTTTTTCACTTCTTCTATTTTTTGTTTTCTTTTTTCCCTTTTATTACGTCATGTTGTTTCTCCTTGTGTTGTGCAGATTTGTGTTTTGTATTCTTGTGTGTTTGTGCTGTGTTTTCTCTCCAGTCCTTCTCTACCAGCCTGACACCTGTATCACAAATAATCGGTTTGCAATATGTCTGCAGTCGATAAAACATAATAGATGCACTTGTGGAGGTAGAAAAACAAAGTTCTTTCAAGATAAAGTGTGAATGCTATAATCCGGGGGGTGCCCACACTTTTCTGTGTGGGGTTCTAGTATTCTAATGACAAACTCAATGAGATCTAACCCCCCCAAAAAACATGTGTGGGGACCATTACATTTATCCAGATATTCAATTAATCTAATAATTAAATAAATAAAAAAAGTTAAATTATGATATTCTTCGATTTTTATCATTACATTGAAAACACAAGGTTGTTGTCCGGAAAGGTCCACGAGCCTGGACTCAAACTCAGGACAAAGCGCAACTGCGTTTTGTGCCACACTGCCCAAAATGTAATGGTAGGTGACAACTGTCACTCAGTGAAAAAATGTTAACGATCGACTGCCCTGGTAAAAAATCTCCATACTCCACAGTCTTTAGTGACTTATTGCAGCTTCACTCCTCTGTGTTCAGTTTCCTGTGGGATCGCTGTGTTGGATGGTGATGTTGAGTTGTGTCCCTCCACACCATATCTATGGGAAGGAACCAAGGTGTCCGGTGGTGTGATGCTCTCACTCACCCTTGCTCAGCTGAGTCACTCTTACCATAGCGAATACCTGCTTTATATCTCTCACTGACAGTGAAGATCAATAGTGAAGCTTCGCTCGGTGGGTGTCGGTTGGGGTCCAGTTCAGGTTCTCACGGGAGGCAGACTTTGTCTGTGTTGTCTTTGTTTAATGTTTCTTTCCTTGTTGTGTCTTTTCACGTTGCTTTGTCTTTGTGTCTTCCATGTGTTCCACCTCGTTTCTTCGCTTGGTCACGCTCTCGTTTAACCCTGGTCTTGTTCTCATTCCATTAATTGTGGTCACCTGGAGCCGGTTTACTTCCTCACTTTATATTGTTCCGTTTCATCCTCTTGTGTTGGCTGGTTTGTCTTGTGCTCTAGACAGTGACTGGCTTGCTGCTCTGTTTTCCAGTCTTGCCCTGTTGTTTTCTGCAATTGTGTCTCGTTGTTGTAGATTTTGCTTTTGATATTTCTCTCCCTCTCTCTCTCTCTGTCTCTGTCTCTCTTGTTTTTTTATCTTCAATGATGTAGCTCATATTTACTGGTAAAGTTTTCTTTATTTGTTCATTAGTATCCTTTCTAGTCTTGTATTCTCCTTATTGCTTTGATTTGATAGTGGTAGTCTAATCTCATATATTTCTTTCTTTGTTTAGTTTTTCACTTCTTCTTTTTTTGTTTTCTTTTTTCCCTTTTATTACGTCATGTTGTTTCTCCTTGTGTTGTGCAGATTTGTGTTTTGTATTCTTGTGTGTTTGTGCTGTGTTTTCTCTCCAGTCCTTCTCTACCAGACTGACACCTGTATCACAAATACTCGGTTTGCAATATGTATGCAGTCGATAAAACATAATAGATGCACTTGTGGAGGTAGAAAAACAAAGTTCTTTAAAGATAAAGTGTGAATGCTATAATCCGGGGGGTGCCCACACTTTTCTGTGTGGAGTTCTAGTATTCTAATGACAAACTCAATGAGATCTAACCCCCCAAAAAAACATGTGTGGGGACCATTACATTTATCCAGATATTCAATTAATCTAATAATTAAATCAATAAAAAAAGTTAAATTATGATATTCTTCAATTTTTATCATTACATTGAAAACACAAGGTTGTTGTCCGGAAAGGTCTACGAGCCTGGACTCAAACTCAGGACAAAGCGCAACTGCGTTTTGTGCCACACTGCCCAAAATGTAATGGGAGGTGACAACTGTCACTCAGTGAAAAAATGTTAACGATTGACTGACCTGGTAAAAATTCTCCATACTCCATAGTCTTTAGTGACTTATTGCAACTTCACTCCTCTGTGTTCAGTTTCCTGTGGGATCGATGTGTTGGATGGTGATGTTGAGTGGTGTCCCTCCACACCATATCTATGGGAAGGAACCAAGGTGTCCGGTGGTGTGATGCTCTCACTCACCCTTGCTCAGCTGAGTCACTCTTACCATAGCGAATACCTGCTTTATATCTCTCACTGACAGTGAAGATCAATAGTGAAGCTTCGCTCGGTGGGTGACGGTTGGGGTCCAGTTCAGGTTCTCACGGGAGGCAGACTTTGTCTGTGTTGTCTTTGTTTAATGTTTCTTTCCTTGTTGTGTCTTTTCACGTTGCTTTGTCTTTATGTCTTCCATGAGTTCCACCTCGTTTCTTCGCTTTGTCACGCTCTCGTTTAACCCTGATCTTGTTCTCATTCCATTAATTGTGGTCACCTGGAGCCGGTTTACTTCCTCACTTTATATTGTTCCGTTTCTTCCTCTTGTGTTGGCTGGTTTGTCTTGTGCTCTAGACAGTTACTGACTTCCTGCTCTGTTTTCCAGTCTTGCCCTGTTGTTTGCTGCAATGGTGTCTCGTTGTTGTAGATTTTGCTTTTGATATTTCTCTCCCTCTCTGTCTCTCTTGTTTTTTTATCCTCAATGATGTAGCTCATATTTACTGGTAAAGTTTTCTTTAGTTGTTCATTAGTATCCTTTCTAGTCTTGTATTCTCATTATTGCTTTGATTTGATAGTGTTAGTCCAATCTCACATATTTCCTTCTTTATTTAGTTTTTCACTTCTTCTTTTTTTGTTTTCTTTTTTCCCTTTTATTACGTCATGTTGTTTCTCCTTGTGTTGTGCAGATTTGTGTTTTGTATTCTTGTGTGTTTGTGCTGTGTTTTCTCTCCAGTCCTTCTCTACCAGACTGACACCTGTATCACAAATACTCGGTTTGCAATATGTATGCAGTCGATAAAACATAATAGATGCACTTGTGGAGGTAGAAAAACAAAGTTCTTTAAAGATAAAGTGTGAATGCTATAATCCGGGGGGTGCCCACACTTTTCTGTGTGGGGTTCTAGTATTCTAATGACAAACTCAATGAGATCTAACCCCCCAAAAAAACATGTGTGGGGACCATTACATTTATCCAGATATTCAATTAATCTAATAATTAAATCAATAAAAAAAGTTAAATTATGATATTCTTCAATTTTTATCATTACATTGAAAACACAAGGTTGTTGTCCGGAAAGGTCTACGAGCCTGGACTCAAACTCAGGACAAAGCGCAACTGCGTTTTGTGCCACACTGCCCAAAATGTAATGGGAGGTGACAACTGTCACTCAGTGAAAAAATGTTAACGATTGACTGACCTGGTAAAAATTCTCCATACTCCATAGTCTTTAGTGACTTATTGCAACTTCACTCCTCTGTGTTCAGTTTCCTGTGGGATCGATGTGTTGGATGGTGATGTTGAGTGGTGTCCCTCCACACCATATCTATGGGAAGGAACCAAGGTGTCCGGTGGTGTGATGCTCTCACTCACCCTTGCTCAGCTGAGTCACTCTTACCATAGCGAATACCTGCTTTATATCTCTCACTGACAGTGAAGATCAATAGTGAAGCTTCGCTCGGTGGGTGACAGTTGGGGTCCAGTTCAGGTTCTCACGGGAGGCAGACTTTGTCTGTGTTGTCTTTGTTTAATGTTTCTTTCCTTGTTGTGTCTTTTCACGTTGCTTTGTCTTTGTGTCTTCCATGTGTTCCACCTCGTTTCTTCGCTTGGTCACGCTCTCGTTTAACCCTGGTCTTGTTCTCATTCCATTAATTGTGGTCACCTGGAGCCGGTTTACTTCCTCACTTTATATTGTTCCGTTTCATCCTCTTGTGTTGGCTGGTTTGTCTTGTGCTCTAGACAGTTACTGACTTGCTGCTCTGTTTTCCAGTCTTGCCCTGTTGTTTGCTGCAATTGTGTCTCATTGTTGTAGATTTTGCTTTTGATATTTCTCTCCCTCTCTCTCTCTCTGTCTCTCTTGTTTTTTTATCTTCAATGATGTAGCTCATATTTACTGGTAAAGTTTTCTTTAGTTGTTCATTAGTATCCTTTCTAGTCTTGTATTCTCCTTATTGCTTTGATTTGATAGTGGTAGTCTAATCTCATATATTTCCTTCTTTGTTTAGTTTTTCACTTCTTCTTTTTTTGTTTCCTTTTTTCCCTTTTATTACGTCATGTTGTTTCTCCTTGTGTTGTGCAGATTTGTGTTTTGTATTCTTGTGTGTTTGTGCTGTGTTTTCTCTCCAGTCCTTCGCTACCAGCCTGACACCTGTATCACAAATACTCGGTTTGCAATATGTATGCAGTCGATAAAACATCATAGATGCACTTGTGGAGGTAGAAAAACAAAGTTCTTTAAAGATAAAGTGTGAATGCTATAATCCGGGGGTTGCCCAAACTTTTCTGTGTGGTGTTCTACTATTCTAATGACAAACTCAATGAGATATACCCCCCCCCCAAAGGAAATGTGTGGGGACCATTACATTTATCCAGATATTCAATTAATCTAATAATTAAATCAATAAAAAAAGTTAAATTATGATATTCTTAAATTTTTATCATTACATTGAAAACACAAGGTTGTTGTCCGGAAAGGTCCACGAGCCTGGACTCAAACTCAGGACAAAGCGCAACTGCGTTTTGTGCCACACTGCCCAAAATGTAATGGGAGGTGACAACTGTCACTCAGTGAAAAAATGTTAACGATTGACTGACCTGGTAAAAATTCTCCATACTCCATAGTCTTTAGTGACTTATTGCAACTTCACTCCTCTGTGTTCAGTTTCCTGTGGGATCGCTGTGTTGGATGGTGATGTTGAGTGGTGTCCCTCCACACCATATCTATGGGAAGGAACCAAGGTGTCCGGTGGTGTGATGCTCTCACTCACCCTTGCTCAGCTGAGTCACTCTTACCATAGCGAATACCTGCTTTATATCTCTCACTGACAGTGAAGATCAATAGTGAAGCTTCGCTCGGTGGGTGACGGTTGGGGTCCAGTTCAGGTTCTCACGGGAGGCAGACTTTGTCTGTGTTGTCTTTGTTTAATGTTTCTTTCCTTGTTGTGTCTTTTCACGTTGCTTTGTCTTTGTGTCTTCCATGTGTTCCACCTCGTTTCTTCGCTTGGTCACGCTCTCGTTTAACCCTGGTCTTGTTCTCATTCCATTAATTGTGGTCACCTGGAGCCGGTTTACTTCCTCACTTTATATTGTTCCGTTTCATCCTCTTGTGTTGGCTGGTTTGTCTTGTGCTCTAGACAGTTACTGACTTGCTGCTCTGTTTTCCAGTCTTGCCCTGTTGTTTGCTGCAATTGTGTCTCGTTGTTGTAGATTTTGCTTTTGATATTTCTCTCCCTCTCTCTCTCTCTGTCTCTCTTGTTTTTTTATCTTCAATGATGTAGCTCATATTTACTGGTAAAGTTTTCTTTAGTTGTTCATTAGTATCCTTTCTAGTCTTGTATTCTCCTTATTGCTTTGATTTGATAGTGGTAGTCTAATCTCATATATTTCCTTCTTTGTTTAGTTTTTCACTTCTTCTTTTTTTGTTTTCTTTTTTCTCTTTTATTACGTCATGTTGTTTCTCCTTGTGTTGTGCAGATTTGTGTTTTGTATTCTTGTGTGTTTGTGCTGTGTTTTCTCTCCAGTCCTTCGCTACCAGCCTGACACCTGTATCACAAATACTCGGTTTGCAATATGTATGCAGTCGATAAAACATCATAGATGCACTTGTGGAGGTAGAAAAACAAAGTTCTTTAAAGATAAAGTGTGAATGGTATAATCCGGGGGGTGCCCACACTTTTCTGTGTGGGGTTCTAGTATTCTAATGACAAACTCAATGAGATCTAACCCCCCCAAAAAACATGTGTGGGGACCATTACATTTATCCAGATATTCAATTAATCTAATAATTAAATCAATAAAAAAAGTTAAATTATGATATTCTTCAATTTTTATCATTACATTGAAAACACAAGGTTGTTGTCCGGAAAGGTCCACGAGCATGGACTCAAACTCAGGACAAAGCGCAACTGCGTTTTGTGCCACACTGCCCAAAAT
The DNA here is from genome assembly GCF_003368295.1 of Carassius auratus. Lineage (NCBI taxonomy): Eukaryota > Metazoa > Chordata > Actinopteri > Cypriniformes > Cyprinidae > Carassius > Carassius auratus. Next base: position 12,860,798 of record NC_039258.1, read on the forward strand.
GTAATGGGAGGTGACAACTGTCACTCAGTGAAAAAATGTTAACAATTGACTGACCTGGTAAAAATTCTCCATACTCCATAGTCTTTAGTGACTTATTGCAGCTTCACTCCTCTGTGTTCAGTTTCCTGTGGGATTGCTGTGTTGGATGGTGATGTTGAGTTGTGTCCCTCCACACCATATCTATGGGAAGGAACCAAGGTGTCCGGTGGTGTGATGCTCTCACTCACCCTTGCTCGGCTGAGTCACTCTTACCATAGCGAATACCTGCTTTATATCTCTCACTGACAGTGAAGATCAATAGTGAAGCTTCGCTCGGTGGGTGACGGTTGGGGTCCAGTTCAGGTTCTCATGGGAGGCAGACTTTGTCTGTGTTGTCTTTGTTTAATGTTTCTTTCTTTGTCGTGTCTTTACACGTTGCTTTGTCTTTGTGTCTTCCATGTGTTCCACCCACTGATCTATAATATAGAACTGAATTGCTCATGACATCATTAAAGTGAAGCCGCCGCGCCGCCATATTGGTAATCCCTAGTGTGCGAAAAAGTTCCATTGAATTAATAGGAATTTTAATGAGAAAACATCACCTAACACGTCAGTGTTTATAAACATGAAGTATCACTGTACATTATTACAATGCAAACACCCTAGGCATGTTATTTTTTAAATGTCGGTAATTTCCCCTACTTATTAAAAAGCTACGTTCATTACACTAGTGAGCATCATGAGCATGATAATAATAATAATTCCTTACATTTATATAGCGCTTTTCTAGGCACTCAAAGTGCTTTACATAGACAGGGGGTATCCCCTCATCCACCACCAGTGTGCAGTATCCACCTGGATGATGCAACGGCAGCCATAGTGCGCCAGAATGCCCACCACACACCAGCTTACTGGTGGAGAGGAGACAGAGTGATGAAGCCAATCAGCAGATATGGGGATTGGTAGGAGGCCATGAGGGTCAGAGGCCAATGGGCAAATTGAGCCAGGGTGCCGAGGTCACACCTCTACTCTTTTCGAAAGACATCCTGGGATTTTTAATGACCACAGAGAGTCAGGACCTCGGTTTTTAACCTCTCATCCGAAGGACGGTGCTCGTTGACAGTATAGTGTCCCCATCACTACACTGGGGCGCTAGGTCCCACACAGACCACAGGGTGAGCACCCCCTGCTGGCCTCACTAGCACCTCTTCCAGCAGCAACCTAGTTTTCCCAGGAGGTCTCCCATCCAGGTACTGACCAGGCTCAGCCCTGCTTAGCTTCAGTGGGCAACCGGTCTTTGGCTCCAGGGTGATATGGCTGCCGGCTTAATAAACATAATAATTGTTAATAAACATCAGACGGACACAACCTCAACACATATAACAAACTACAAAGTGTTTGTTCTTAAATCTGAATTTATTCAGAGAAACAACTGACTATATACAGTACGGATTTAAGAAATAAAACAAAGCTTTATTTCCCAGATAGCAAATTATTATTATTTTTTATTTCATTATAGAGAAATATTAACAACATAATTGTATAATTCATTGTAATATATTAAAATCCATTTCTGATACTCATACGTTAGTTTAATAATTCCTGAATAAATTTGTTCATAAAGAAATAAACCATTTTTGTTTTTGATCAGTTACCTATGTCGTCAGTACGCAGCAGGCACACCCACCTTCACGATTTAAATATATCGCTTATCCTGTCCCAAAAGACCGTAAACACTGCAGATAACATCCGAAGTAAACATTACTTTATTACACATAACATAAAAATGAGTCCCGTTTGACTGATCAGCTTCAAATGGAGTTATTTTAGGACAGCGGTTTGAATGTAACTCAATGGTGCTCTCTGCTGGTAGGGATTAGTAAGATGGCGGATCGAACACTTCTGGTGGCTTCACTGCCTGTTGGCAGTTTAGAACGCGATGAGCGATCCAGTTATATATATAGATCAGTGATTAGGCTAAGTATCTGACGCGCTCCTCCCGAATCTTGTTAATAAAACATCATTTCACGAGTTCACGCTTACATATAATTAGCTGAAATATGGTATGTATATTTGTCGTGCTGTCCGGGGAAGGGTTCCGAGCTCGGGAATGGCCCGAACCTAGAGTACCCCCCAAAAAGCAAATGAACAAGAGGACGTCGTCTTGTTGGCAGGCCGGAAGGGCCTACATACTCCGGTGGGAGCGACTCAAGCGTTGGTAGGGTAGGCCCTACCGGCTGCAGGTAGTGAACTACGTGGTTGTGGGCGCCTGGTCGGTAGTGTTAGAGCCGATGCTCAACGGGAGCTTGTGGCGTTGGAATGGTGAGCCCTACCGGCCAATGAGGAGGAGCAGCATGGTTGTGGTGCCCGACCGGGAGGACCCGAGTTGCCTCGACCTGAATAGGTCACAGTGTCGGTGTATGGGCCCTACTGGCTGATAGCCGCTGCTATTCAGTGGGCGAAGGGCCTTAGGCTGACCGAGAGGGCCCATGAAGCCTCCGACTGGATATTTGAGACTCAGGATGACGAACGTCTGGGTCCTCTCAGTTTGGCAGATAAAAAGCTTTGGGCTGGCCGACAAGGAGGACTCTGGCGACATCCAAAGGGAGATCCCGACTCACCGACCGAGGGAACAGGGTTTTTTTTTTTTGCAGGATTTGGCGAGAGGTCGAGTAAGCCTCTCCGGATGTGAGACAGAAGAGGTAACATTAAGTGGTCCATAGGCTCTCGCCAGCATCCAACAGGGACTTCCTGTTCCCGGAAACGACTGGGTAAGCCTTGCAGGCCATATGATGGAAAAGGTAAGTTTGTGTGGCCATGAGGCTCTCATCGACGTCGACGTCTTATGGGAGTTCGCTACTCACAGCATGAGACGGGTAAGCCTCGACGAACGTAGGATGGAAGGAGGGTTTGTTTGGGTGTTTGGTACTTGCCGCATCGGATGGTTTGCATATTGGGTAGATCGGTTTTGCGACCTAAACCACCTGGAATGGTAGTGGTTGTCTGGTCAGGAGGCTCTCGCCACGTCCAATGGGAGCACTCGCTTCGAACGGGTAAGCCTCGCTGGCCGAAGGATGGAAAAGGTCAGGTTGTCTAGCCAGGAGGCTCTGACCAACGTCCGATAGGAGCTTAGCTCCCGGCATCAAACGGTTAAACCTCTCTGGCTGAAGGACAGAAAAGGTAAGGTTGTCTAGCCAGGAAGCTCTCACCTACATCCAATGGGAGCCCACTCTACCATGCATTGGATGAGTAAACCTCTCTGTACGTGAGACAGAACGGCAAGAAAGGTAGCCGGGGGCTTTCACCTATGTCCGAAGGGAGTGTGAGCTCCTGGCAACGAACGGGCAAGCCTTGCTGGCCGCAGAATGGAAAAGGTGAGGTTGTCTTGCCGGGAGGCTCTAGTCAGCATCCGATGGAAGCTCGAGTTCCTGGCATCGAAGAGAGAAGCCTCGCTGACCATAGGATAGAAAAGGTAAGGTTATCTAGCTGGGAGGCTATGGCCGGCATCCGGCAGTATTGTATTTATTTATTTATTTTTATTATTTTTTTTTTATTTGCAACACCGGATGGGTAGTCTCTCCCACCATCAGATGGAAAATTAAGATTGTTTTATCTGCGAAGCACCCGTTGGCATCTGACAGGAGTTGAATTCTCGCGATGTCATATGAGAAAATTTTGCTGATAGTTGAACAGAGTAGGCAAAGGTTGGCTCGACCTGGAGCACTCTTGCACCGCATGACAGTGAGTTCAATATTAAGGACGATTTGGTTGTCTACGAGGGTAGACGCTGTGAGGCTTACTTGAATAATTGTTTAGCAAATCTAATGAGCTGCTTCCGATAACGAGTCAGAAAAATCTTGGTGCAGTCATTGTATTCGAAATTAAGCATGGAAAAAATAAATTTAATTTCCTGTGCCAGTGTACCCCGAATAGGTGCCATGAATCAGCAATATGGTCATTGTCAAATCATCATATTGTCAGCACGTGAGATCGATGGTACATTTCGACGATGTAATCGTGCATGGGTGGAGTAAAAGAAAGATTCTTTATTCTTGTCAGAGCTTAATATTTGCCATTTTAACAATGCAGGTGCCCTTAAAAAAGCCTATGAAATCACCAATAATCGAAAAATATACTCTCGTACGTACTGATAAACTGGCATTAAATATAAAATACTATATTTAAAACCGCTAGTTCATGTAGTTGGCACTACTGTCATCTCGCTTGTCCTGTGACAAATTGCCGCATCTGCGCACAGTCTAAATGTCAGCAAAATCAGTCAGTAGTGCAAAACAATAGTAGATTTCATTTCAAGTCCAACGATTTAACCCTAATATGGACGTAAACGAACGCCTTAAATATAAGGTATTCAAAAACAGGTAAGTTCATATATTTGGAATGAGTTTGGTTGAACTGATGCCTTGGTCATACGCGCTCTGGACCACGTGCCTCCTAAAGTGACCAATGCGCCGCCCCGGAAACAAGAATGAGATGGAATCTAACTAGGGGTGTAAACGGTACGCAAAAATCATTGTCCGGGACCTACCTTGGTTTAAAAGTCACCGTTCGGTTAATTTTCGCTACAGTAAGGGGAAAAGATGCAAACATTAAACTGCAGGTTGTTTAAACTTTTTTTTGACAATTTGTTTATACTTTTTAAAAATATTTTTTTATAAAATATATATAAAATAAAAAAAGAATAAGAAATAAAATACTGCTGCAAAGTTCTCCACTAAATAAAATACTCTGTCTCAAACCAATATCATATAATAAAATAGAATGAAAAATAAAAATAAATAACTATGATTACAGTGCAGCATTACCAATCCCAGCTTGTAGGCCTGCTAATATTTAAAAAATATATATAACTTTTCCAAAGTGTAAAGTGCAGCATGAACAGTTTCAGTTTTTAGACCTGCTCAGATTTCGTTATTTGAGTTTTTTACACTGTTAAAGAGTTGGATTCCCATGCTAAACATGGACAAAGTTTAAAAAATTAAGTTGTCCGTTTGAAGGAGTATTTTTGTTCCCAAAATACTCCTTCCGGTTTGTCACAAGTTTCGGAAAGTTTTTTTCGAGTATGGCTCTGTTTGACGTTAGATGGAGCGGAATTTCTTTATATGGATCCTAAGGGCACTTCTGCCAGAAGAGCGTGCGCTCCCGTATAGCAGAGCACTGAGAGCACAGACATTCACTGATCAGAGCGAGAGCGTCGCGAAATTTTTTACAAAATAAGTGTGTTTTTGGTTGCCATGGCAAGACAAACCTGCACAGATTACCAAAAGAAAACAGCATTAAGGGACCAGTGGATGGAGTTTATTTTTACAGAGCATCAACGGAGTTGTGCAAGTGTTTTTGTTTGTTCCCTGCATTTCGAAGATGCTTGTTTTACAAACAAGGCCCAGTTTGACGCCGGATTTGCACATTGTTTATTTCTTAAGGATAATGCAGTCCCAACGAAAAAGGGTTACGATCGTGTGTTGGAACCGCAGGCGGTGAGTAAAACTGCTTCAAATATCTCTGTGTTGTTAACTTAGCTATCGGCGCAAGCACATCAAGTAAACAACATGCGATGTTGTCATCAAACTGCACTTTCCACATGTATAGCTTAAAAAAAAAAAAAAAAAAAAACGACATAAAGTGGAACTTAGTCATTTTCCAAAACCGCTAAGCAAATATACAGTTTCAGTACATACCACATAGAGACGTCGTTGCTGATGCTGCTCTTGTTAAATTTCAGCCTCTGGATCTGATTCTGGATCATAAATATACGCTGAATCTGACTGTTAGCCATGGTTTGTTTTGGATGTTTTTTTCCTCACGGTAATGTCACAGCTTCTAAACGCTCTCAATGCAAAAGCCTACTGGCGCTTGTGATTGTTTAGCTCCGCCCACACGTCACGCCTCCAGCCAGTCCTTTTTTTCCGGGAAAAATCAGTAGAGACTATCTTTCTCTTATGAATATAATAAAACTAAAGAATTTTTGGAGTTATGAAGGATGCAGTACTACTCTATAGGTACTCAAGATTAACAGGATATTGAGTGAAAACGTGCATTCCACCCCCCCTTTAAGAGCTAAGGTCTGTTTAAATGCCGACGGGAGCTGCGTTTTAATTACAATCATTTTTTTCCTAGTGGAGTGATGTTCACACTCGCGTGATGCCTTTTGAAAACATTAGGCCAGTGACACACTGGCATATTGCACCTGTTAAACATAGTCTATTTTGCCGTCAATACTGTTGATGGTGTCCTTTATCAGTAGGCTTTATATTTATGCTCAACATGAACCCATGTACTTGTAACCCGAATACATGTACCATTACACCCCAATTCTAACGTAACTGTGGCAACTGTGAGAGCTCATTTAAAGTATGACACGTATCGGATTACCTGTTAAAGTACAATGGAATACCTTATATCTGCAAACGATGTATGTCTATTTGTGGATGGAGACTTTTTCGCCACCTACAGGCTCAAATCATCCTAATAATGATAATAAAAAAGTTGATTGGAGAATGAGCCTAATATCTTCTTGGCTATCGTCAATACGTGATATTATCACTGCAATCTAGGATGCATGGCATACCTTTCAAGCGGAGGTGATGTCGATGTAAAAAGAAAAAAAAAATTGTGGAGATACAGGAAAGGCTCCTGCGGGAGCAGACACTGCTGCGGCAGTGAGGAGATACAGAAAAGGCTCCTGCGGGAGCGGACACTACTGTGGCAGTGAGGAGATACAGAAAAGGCTCCTGCGGGAGTGGACACTGCTGCGGCAGTGAGGAGATACAGAAAAGGTTCCTGCGGGAGCAGACACTGCAGCAGCAGTGGGGAGATGCGGGTAATAGAGAAGTAAAGGGGAGCATGAGAAGAGGAGGAGAGTGGCTGCTTGGGCCACCTGCGGAGCTTGCTTCGGTTGCTGTAGATGTTGGCTGCGGGAAGAGTAAAAGGGTTAGTACCATTTGATGGGGCAAGCTAAAAATGAACGGGTAGCCTACTGTGTTGCCAGTTTAGCAATTGGTTGACTGATTTGACAATTCCTCAAGCCTTGTCCACATTTGTATGTTCCTGTTGGAAAAGCATCTTTCCTCTCATTTGGCCTCCGGCCTTTTTAGACGGTCTCCAGAGCAGATACATTTGGAACGCCATTTTCGCGTTGTAGTATGGACTGTGGAAACAGAGGCTTTTGGAAACTATGAAGCATGTTTAGTCTTGTAAAACGTACCAAAAGACATGATTATAGCAGTAACGTTAACCCCTTACCAGTCACCCCCCATTTTTGTCATGGAGACAGAAATTACATACCCAAAATAAAAATGTTTCTGCTCATGATTCTTTCTGACTAGACACATGATCAGCATTTGTCCACGAGCTGACACGTCAACATTTACTGTTCAGGAATCGGAATCATTTTCCTGACATAAATTACTAAATAACTGTCACTGCAACAATGTTTTATCGAAACATTGGTCAAATATCCAAGCGAGTCTTTAGACTTTCAATTGTTGCACAGTTGTCCAGATCAAGTAAGAGAGTGATGTTTAACGTGCTGTGAAAGTGAAACGATAATAAACTGGGGCCATTTGCAATGCTTGCAAGTAGTGGTCGACCGATTATCGGTGTGGCCGATTATCGGCGCCGATATTAATCATTTTTATTGTTATCGGCATCAGCCATTTTCAAAACCGATTTGCCGATAAAACCATTTTATTTTGAAATGCGCGATCTGGCACTGATCCAGCCACCTCAGTCAGAGAGCACCGCTCTGTGGCCTAGACTAAGCCCCGCCCATTGTCCGTCTGATTTGTCACGAGTCTGGCCAATCAATACGGCTGGCGCGGCTGGAAAATGTTCCGCTCTCACACCCGAAAGCACAGGAGCTACTTCAGTGATCATCATCACACATCAATAAGTTATCTCTCGAAGGTAAGAATGCAGTAAACGTTCCTTAAGTTGCAATAAATCACTACACTGAAGTTGCAAAACATCTAAATATAATCGATTTATGATGACAAGCCCCGTTCAGTTATTATACTGTGAATTCCCGGTCAATGTCCATCATTGCAGTGATATGCTTTAACGGATCATCACATCAGTGCTGAGATAGTGAAACTAAAACCTACTTCTCTCACCATTCGGCCAACTTAACGTTATATTGTGAATAGATTTTCAACACTAATGAATTCACTCAAGTCTGCTGCATTTTTTTTTGTGTGTTGTTCACATAGCTTCACTGAACAGCGTCTGTTCCGTTAAGGCTAAATTGACGTAAATTGTCAATAATCTCACGTTGCACGTTTCTGGATGAGGCTGTCCTGTATACTAGTTTGTATCGCCGTAATAAACTGTCAAACGAACATTTTACACATCAAAAAAAAAAAAAAAAACATTATTACAATATGGGTTGTGTGTAGGGCTGCACAATATTAGGAAAAAATTACATTGCAATATTTTATTTCTCTCTATCTGTCTCTCTCGAGCGCGCTCTCTGTTTGTCGCGCGCGCTCTCTCTCTGTCTCTCTCGCGCACGCTCTCTTTCTGTCTCTCTCGCGCTCTCTCTCTCTCTCTCTCGCGCGCGTGCTCTCTCTCTCTCTCTGTCCTGTTATTCTTGCATGTGTTTTTCAGTCCTGTCAATGATAAACTTTCACTCTATGATGGTTAAGCTGTGCAATTAATCCGCAAATGACATTCAGATTAACTAAAAAAGCACACACACACACACACACACACACACACACACGTGTGTATATATATATATATATATATATATATATATATATATATATATATATATATATATATAAAGCACAATGTGCTTTTTTAGTTAATCCATTGATGTGCATTAGACTATTAATTGAGTAGTCACCTCTATTATTTTAGGCTATGTTTTAGTCATCAGAAAATAATTATGAAAGGTTAAGCTATTGCACATTTCTAACATGTAAATTATTGATGCCAATACTTCCCTTTCCCTAAGATGTTTAGCTGTAGTAAAATATCCATAGGCTTAATCATGAAACATACTGTGGTCTCACTTTTATTAATATTAGTGTTGTTTTTATGAACAGTTCTCAGAATTAAAGATGTGTTAAAATAATTTAAAGAGAGTCTTTGTCAGAGGCCTTTTTATTCTTAATTTTGACATTAATTTTTACACTAGACACATATCAGTTCAAAATATCGGTTATCGGTCTCCTTGATCTGTAATAATCGGTATCGGCATCGGCCCTGAAAAAATGCATATCGGTCGATCCCTACTTGCAAGCAAATGAGTTAATAGCAGTTATGTGCTATTCGCTTCCAAGTGGTTTCTAAAGATATTTACTTTAGGGCTGAAACGATTCCTGGAGTAACTTGATTACAAAAAATGATCGAGGCAAATTCCTCAAGACTGGTTCATTCGCAATTATTTTTTTTTTATGTGACACAACGTGTTTATGTCCTCCAGAAAGCGGAAGGAGACACAAGAGCTGCGTCCGAGATCGCATACTGAAAGGAGTCAGCAGTGTTTTGATTTGAGGGTGCGGGCAAACATAAAGAGAATGTTGTGGTGTGTGTCCATTGCAAGATAGAGCTGGCATACCACAATTAGGGCCCTATGATTTCCGCGATGCAGAAAACGCAGAAGGAATCGCGGAATCCAGTCATAATTTTATGACTGGATTCATTATCAATTTATTTTTACAGTTTAAAACACGGAATAGCATGGATATTTGCCCAATTTTGAATTAATTCATCAAAAATATGTCATTGCACTTACATCAATTCACGATATGGACTAATATCTGTAAATATTAAGCCGAAACAGTCTATTTAAAAATGAACCCTGCATGTTCTGCGTGTCTCTGTTAATGAAATGAGGATGTGAACACATGAACAACATCTCCAGAACTGCTCTGACAGTCACTTCACAAGCATTTGACGGTTTGATTTGAGTAAAACTAGCGTCACATCACATACACAGAACTGTAAAGGTACGTCAACCCGTCAAAATAAAAGTCCGGTTTAGATAAAAGTCAAGTTTTTGCCAGAGATGTATTACTATTGTTCAGCAGAATATACAAAAAAAAAAATCAAACATAATTTTTGTTAAGGTTTAATCAGACAACATTTCGTAAATCCCCTTTGTTTACCAAAAAGTTAGGTTTGCTTGATTGTCAATAATAAAAAAAATAAATAAATAATGTTTTATGTGTTTAATGTTTAATGTGCATCTCAGAAAATGCTTTATTTAAAACCCCAACTGATTGGTACTTAAATGCACTTAATTCATCTGTCAACTTTATTGTCATTGTTCACAGTACAAGTACAGACAGAGAAATAATTAAATGTTTAATAATTAAATGTTTATTTTTGATGTATGCATTGCATTCTATCTAAGAGACCCAGGAGTCTTATTTTCTCTTGCATAATTAATATTGCACTTTAATTAAGCAAAAACACATTTTATCCGATTAATCGATGGAATTTTTGGTAGAATACTCGATTACTAAAATATTCGATAGCTACAGCCCTAATTTCCGTGCCTGTTTTTCGTATTACGGTCCTAAAAAGGTAACTGAAATTTTACTCACTTGCTGTCCTGCGTCAAAACACGTGGCTAGTGCATTTTAGATGAATTTTGAGTGATCACGCCAGTGAATGGTCAAATAGGTCCCTAAATAAATTGGTCATGCCAGAATACTTGCATGGAACTTAAATTAAAATGTAAAATTAAATTTATGCATTTAGCAGACGCTTTTATCCAAAGCGATTTACAGTGCATTCAGGCTATCAAATTAATTAATTGATTGATTTATTTATTTTAATCATGAAACTTATGTCTGTATCATTTCAGTGAGGTTTAAACATGGGCGGTAAGGCGAATGTAATGTTTTGGACATTTTAGTGTGAATGAAGACTGTGTAAATAATGCCTTGTCTTCGTGGTTAAAAGTGGCATTGTCATCCGACTGAACTACGTTTGTGTCTGTCTTCCAAATCTATGCACACTCCACACTCCAGATCAGCAGGTGGCGGTAATGCATATTTTCGCTGGTTTGTCAAAACTGTCATAAAACACTAATAGAAGAAGAATGACGTCATTTAACAAACTTTAGCTGCGAACCTGCTTTTAGCGTCTTCGCCTGAAAATTTATTGGTTTACGTCACGCAGTCTGCGCCGCTAGAGGAAGCAACCTCATACTGCGCCTCGGCCGGAAAAGCTGCGGTGAAAGGCTGAAGTGAGAGAGGCTTGCTGCGGTTAGAACTGGGGTGTGGCCCAGGCTGGTTAAATGCCTGCTGCTGCAATCCAGTGCTCGAGGAGAGCTTGGTCTTGCATGGTCTATTGCCACGACGTGTGGCTTGGTGAGAAGAGCAGCTGTCACGATGATGCTTAATGGTGCTCAACGGCCGTGTTTGGCTGGGTAGGAATGATCGCGGGTCCGGCAAAAGCAGCAGATCTGAAAAAATCCCCGGTATAGCTCTCTTCGTTGGTAGGAGAATTGGGTCTGTGATAAGGTGACGGACGAAGCGAACCAGCATGCTGAAAACCATCAATGGATAGAGGTAAGTCAGCGATATTTATACTATGGGATTGATTACTTGATTATGGTCCACCTGTGTTGACTAGGCTAAGTATCTGACGCGCTCCTCTCGAATCTTGTTAATAAAACATAATTTAATGTTTGTTTCTTTGTCGTGTCCTTTCACGTTGCTTTGTCTTTGTGTCTTCCATGTGTTCCACCTACTTTCTTCCCTTGGTCATGCCCTCGTTTAACCCTGGTCTTGTTCTCCTTCCATTAATTGTGGTCACCTGGAGCCGGTTTACTTTCCTCACTTTATATTGTTCCATTTCTTTCTCTTGCGTTGGCTGGTTTGTCTTGTGCTCTCATCAGTATCCTTGCTAGTCTTGTATTCTCCTTATTGCTTTGATTTGATAGTGGTAGTCTAATCTCATATATTTCCTTATTTGTTTAGTTTTTCATTTCTTCTTTTTCTTGTTTTATTTTTTTCCCTTTTATTACATCATGTTGTTTCTCCTTGTGTTGTGCGGAGTTGTGTTTTGTGTTCTTGTGTGTTTGTGCTGTATTTTCCCTCCAGTCCTGCTCTACCAGCCTGAAACCTGTATCACAAATACTCTGTTTGCAGTATGTATGCAGTCGATCAAACATAATAGATGCACTTGAGGAGGTAGAAAAACAAAGTTCTTTAAAGATAAAGTGTGAATGCTTTAATCAAGGGGTGCCCACACTTTTTTGTGTGGGGTTCTACTATTCAAATGACAAACTCAATGAGATCTAATAAAAAAAATAAAAATAAAAACTTGTGGGGACCATTACATTTATCTATATATTCAATTAATCTAATAATTAAATGAATAAAAAAGTTCAATTATGATATTCTTCAATTTTAACATTACATAGAAAACACAAAGGTTGTTGTCTGGAAAGGTCCACAAACCTGGACTCAAACTCAGGACAAAGCGCAACTGCGTTTTGTGCCACACTGCCCAAAATGTAATGGGAGGTGACAACTGTCACTCAGTGAAAAAATGTTAACGATTGACTGCCCTAGTAAAAATTCTCCATACTCTATAGTCTTCAGTGACTTATTGCAGCTTCACTCCTCTGTGTTCAATTTCTTGTGGGATCGCTGTGTTGGATGGTGATGTTGAGTGGTGTCCCTTCACACCATATCTATGGGAAGGAACCAAGGTGTCCGGTGGTGTGATGCTCTCACTCACCCTTGCTCAGCATATTTTATTAGTTTAATGAAGCACCCATCGTGACAAATCTTATGTGTATAGTTATTTTAAACTCCTTACACCACTAAAGAAGCTACATTTCAAATGATTCCTTTATGAAAAGAAGGATAAAAACATTAATAGCCTCTTTCACACAGTAATACCAGTAAACTGCCGTAAAATTACCGGAACGACTTTACCGGTAAATAAAAAATGCGCTGTTCACACAGTCAACGACATTCCGTCTATTTACCAGAAAAGCACCATTCACACATCCATTCCAAAATACCGGTAAATTATGTGACGTCATTAACCTCTCAACAGCTGTGCTTGTATTTCTAAACATGGAGGGTAATACGCGGTCAGTATTTCTGTTGATGGTTTCATTTTTGTTTCAAACTTTAGTAGCCTATTCATGCAACTGCTTTTGTTAGGAGACATCGTAATAGATGACTGGTTTAAATAATTATACTCACCATTAATAAAACACCTGATGCTGTCGGGAGCTGACCAATTTAGTGAACTTCGTCTTGAAAGGAGTAACAGCACAATCAAGTTGCGATTGTAAATTGCAGTCTGTAAGACGTGCAACATCGCAGAAAAGGTGCGTTCACATAGACTATGCTGATCCAAATTCATATCAAATAGTCTATCAGCGCAGATAAACAGTTTTGCGTTCAAATTGAGTTTGTTGTTTCAAATTTTTTGTTGTTTGTTTGTTTTTATTATTTCGTTAAGTAGTAATTTAAAGCTTTGTATAGATATATTTATCATGTCTGTGAGGCTTAAAATTTGCTGAGTTTCGGTTTATTTTTGTAAGCGCTCCTGTTCAAGACGAGATGGCAGAAAGCATATGTTTATTTTGTTTATTTTATATTTCTTTATTTTATATTATTATCGCGCTGGCACCTACAGTATATGTCCCAAAAAAGCTTGCTTTGACGTTAAAACATCGTTACATGCTTGAACTGTTTTATATCTTTAGATTTTATTTTAGACAGTTCGTGATTATTTGAGAAGGCTAAACTGATCAAACATAGACCAACTCTCTCTCTCTGTGCTGGCCGGTTGTTGCTTTAAAAACAAAACTTATAGGCCTGTTTAACGATCAAAAACTGCTCCAAACATACAAAACTGAACTACTTTAATAGCTAAAACAGTATAAGGAGTATAAGATGCGGGGCAAACCGAAAGTTGATTCCGAATGTCCAACACTCTTCTTCACTGCTCCGATTTCTCATTTGTAGGCTTTTTTTTAAATTAATTGTGTTCGGCGTGGTGGGCAGTGTGTGATTTCATGACTTGCTGCGTGTTGAGATCCCCATAGATTGACAAAAGTCTTAATAGGCACAAGAAATACTTCCACTTCTACTTCGTTTGTGATGGTCATTTATTTTTTAGATATTAAGACACAATGTTTTCAGTTTATTGATGACCTGACATTGTCCTGTGCATTGTAAGTAGAAGTTATTGCATCACTAACAGTTCCTCAAAGATGACAACACATTTCTTTATCCGCCCAGATAAGGAGAAGCGCTTTAATTACACTGTCGCTTCAGCTGGATGACATTTATTTTATTTTATTAAACAGTGCGTGAATGCATCACATTGTTATGTTTGGCCCGGAGTAGACGTCTTACGTCACCACGGTTTGAACTCATACGTGCTCATACCAGTCATTTTCCTTCTGCGTTCACACACAACAGAATTCCGGCAATTTACTGGACATGTTGCAACTTCTCATACCGGTAAATTGCCGGAACGAATTTACCGGTATTTTTGAAAAGATCCTGTTCACACATGATCTCTTTACGGCAATTTACAGGTAATTTTCCGGAAAAGTCTGAATGTGTGAAAGAGGCTATTGTGTTTAAAGCAAGCTGATGTAATTTGTACTACCTGCCTGAAACCTGATTCGAATTAGCCTTTCGCCGAGCCCCGCCCCCCTTAGTTACTGTTGCTACCTCCGACAAACAAATGGTCAAACACGACCAGCGCGACATATTGCCATGTCGGGAAGAGGTATACCAGTGCGTGTCAGTAACCTTTTTTGGAGCAATACCTCCGCAATATCCTCCGGATCGAGGCAAAAGGAGTTACAGTATGCAGTGGAGGGATACATTCAAAATTAGGGATGTCAACGATTAATCGATGATCGATTAATTGTCGATAAGAGATGCAATCGATTAAGGCTATCGATGGTCGGTTAACCGATTCAATGTTGGGCTGCGTGCGGCTCATGCGCACTCAACACGTGCGAGCGGCTGTGAGTGACGGTGACGATATATAAAAGCATCATCATTCATTCACAATGTACAAATTAAGCTTTTAATGTGATTTAAACTTTAAAGTACATTAAAATAGAAACAACATAAAAGTTCTTCAACATTAAATGCAATAGAAATGTAGTTACTAATCATTTCATCAGATAACTGTTTTATATCGTGCGCTTTGCAGGGCTGCGGGACACAGTGACAGGACAGGTAGTCTATTCATTCCTACAACTTGTTAATTCATTCCTACGAATTATTAATGTGGCAATTGTCCATGTTTCATTAATTTTGTTCCCTAAATAACCCATGATTTAAGTGAAATAAGGGAACAAATTAATAAATCGAACGAATTCTTAATTCATGAAATCTTTAATTTCCCTTCCCATGTTTACCACAGTAAGAGATGCGAAAACAGTTATTAAAAGCGAAAGATAATAAAATAAACCTGGGAAATTAGAGGGTTAGACTATGAAGATTTAGGAAAAGAAACAATGCCTAAATATACTGAATTTGTGGAAATTCGTGACCAACCGGCAAACCAGAACAAAGCCGCGTAAATGAAGACTATGGGGTCCAAAAGCATGGTCGCGATGTAACATTTTCCAGTTAACCTATTATTCCTCTAATAAACAAAGCTTTTATACCACACTTGTCATAATCAGATCTTATCATTTCTAAATAAATAATTGCTGGATTCAAAACAGCGATTAATAGGCGCTGTGACCGACACATTCCTGGAGCATTCAGTTTAAATAGACCATAGTATACCGGTCCTCTCTGCTGTTCCAAGGACGTTTTTGCTCATATGAAGAGGATCATCTTTTCCGTCTATATGCGAATGCGTGTTAAGTACAAGCCTAGTTTACATTATAAATAATAGTTTAACATTCAAATACATTGCGAATATGGAAACATTTCGATTTGTGCCGAATGAGACATGAGCAATAACCTCCAAATAAATCTAGCCAAAGCCGCGCTCGCTCATCCTCGTCTGCACGCATGCACTGTCATGATCTAATGCGCTGTATGCCGGATTTTAAAAAATCTGACATTTTCTAGGACAGAATCCAGCAGGATCAAATTAATGTGAGCAACTGTGTTTTGGTGCAGCAACGCCGATGTAGTTCACTTAATGTGCAGCGCAGTCACACGCGCTCCAGATTTCGGATAATTTTATACAATAATGTCAGTTGAAAACATTGCAATTGTGCTTTAAAATACAACAACGAGCACCACAAAACCATTTAAAGATGCGCGTTCAGCGTTCTCCGAGCGGGATTGGAAACTGTCAACAAAGTAAAATGACCTCAAAAATATGGCGCGCTCTCTTCATTTTATCAAATGATCATAATCGCATCTATTCATTTTATAATCCTGCTACTAGCATTTTATTCAGATTAAAACCTCTTTAATTCAAGTGAGAAAGCGTTTTGTGTGTGTGTGTGGCTTTTGCACATCCTGTCATACCGCTGCCTGCGTGCCTGCAATAGACGCATTTTGCAGTATTATGGTTAACGATTAATCGATTAATTGATCGTTAATTTAAACGACGATCGATCATGGAAATAATCGAAATTTGACATCCCTATTCAAAATATAAAAATACGCAACGAAGGAGACACGACTACTATCGAGGCTAATGCTTACCGGTCTCAAGCAAAATCTGAGAAAACCCATGACCTGTACCTCAAATGGAACCAGCATCGCCTTGTGGACCAGTCATGCTGGTCATTCTCTTTCATATGTTATGGTCTATTATTGTCTATTGCGAGTAGCGATTTTGTTCAAATACAAGGGTATGTTAGCTAGCTAAACCTACATGTGTGTCAAAGCCATTCAAAGCTAACTAAGATTTCAATGTTGTTTTGAGAATCAGCATCAGAATGTTTTATTTCCATTGTTGATGAACAGAATTCACAAATATAAAATTGCTTTGGCTTAAAATGTGCATAACAGATAAAATAATAAAATGAAATACATAAAATAAAATATAAGGCATTCAGATATCCATTTTATTTTATTATCTGTAATGTTCTACGCATTTAACTGGGATTGGGGCTGTCCACACTGTTTTATCCATTGTAGGCACCGCTCATGTTGTGTTTTCGGCTTTAGGAATGGAAAGAACACAACTCCTCCAGACAATCTCTCGGGGTATCTAGTGTCTGATTTACAAACGCCATGGGCGCACCGCTTCACCATCATGCTTGGAGTCGATGTTTGTCGGAGCTGCTCACATAGTAACGGTTGCTATGATGTGTGATTGGACAATGGCCGTTCTGGGGGAGGGGCCGGCGAAAGGCTAATTGGTCTCAACTTGCAGAACACACCACACACACATTCCATCGGCTCATCGCAGTTCACCAATATCCCCTTCGGCTATACATAACACCATGAACTGAAACTGCCGACACTCAGTATATTATCAGATTTACAATTCTTTCATGTTCCATTCTGTAGGCAGATACATCATCCATCATCCATCCACAAATTTGTCACATGAGGGTCTCAGTGATTCTGATATCAAAAATTAAATGGCAATAAAATAGCAAGCAGAAGAAAAAATGGGTTATTACAGAAAGAAGAGTATTATTCAACTGTCCTCCAATAGAACAGTATAGCATTAAAAATGCTTAGTATCAGATAGTGCTGTCAAAAGTACAGACCACATTACCATTCAGTAGTGAAAATTTAAAAACTAGATTTGCCGCTAACATTTGAGCACTGTTGAGCATACTGGTCATTGTGTTCACACGCTCAACAGATATGACTGTGATTGGCTACAATGATCATCCCTTCACACTCTTCACCGAGTGCTTATCAGCAGATCCATTAGGTATCTGCTGACGGTGATGGATCCACTGTTAGGTGTGACTTTCAGATGCTCTTGTGCAGGGTCATGCCCAGATATTTTGAAGGGCAGGGGCTCAAGTGGAAAAAAGGGCACTTTTTTATATAAAAAAAAAAATCAAATCAAAACATAGAATAGGCCTATATTAATAATAGGCCTATACAACTCTGACTTAATAATCAGTTCACAATGGTCTTCTTTAGCATTTGTTAAAAATTATGTAGGAAAAGTAATAGATTAATTTATGACAAGAGTGCACTGTAACAGTGTCTGGTTTGTGTTCCCTGGGTAACCATTAGATGTCCTCCTTCCCCACGGTGTCTGTCACCTTTTGAACTACATTTCCCACGATCCTTGTGTCTTCATTACACTCACCTGTCCCTGGTCACTAATCATTGCACTCAGCCAGTTCCCCATTAGCATTATCATTTCCCTGTATATACCCTGTCTGTTTAGTATGTTTTACGGAGTCCTTGTATTTATCACGCCACTCCTGAGTTTTGTTTTGCCAGTTTGTTTTGCGTCTGTTTTATGTTGGATTGCCATTTTGGTTTTGACCCCTGCCTGGATTGGATTTATGGAACGGTTTTTCCCTTAATAAAACTTACTGCCAGTGGATCTTCTTTTCCTCCGTTTTTGTGTGGATCGTGACAGAAGGACTTCGTCATGCTAAGATCCAGCGGTATGTTTTTCGTTGTTTCTTCCCCAGCCACCGAGCGGGAGAGAAAGAGTTGTTGTTTTGAGGGAACCCGCCTGGTCGTTTATCGTGGGACCATGGCCCCCCTTCGTCCCAGGGCTTGTGAGGGACGGATCGGAGCCGCTGTCTCGCCATTACAGACGGAGAGGGGAGAGGAGGCGCACGTCTGCCGAGCCAGCGCTCCTGCACAAGATGGCCACCAGCCCAGCGCTCCTGCACAAGATGGCCACCAGCCCAGCGCCGCTGCACAAGATGGCCGCCAGTCCAGCGCCGCTGTACAGGATGGCCACCAGCCCAGCGCCACTGCCCAGGATGGCCACAAGCCCAGCGCCACAGCACAGGGTGGTCGCCGGCCCAGCGCCACTGCCCAGTATGGCCGCCGGTCCAGAGTCGCTTGTCCAGCGTCTCTACACGGGATGACAGCCACAGTTGACCCTCCAGGGTCGAGTCAGTTTCCCGTTGACCCTCCAGAGTCGAGTCAGGATCCCGTTGACCCTCCAGAGTCGAGTCAGGTCCCCGTTAACTTTCCAGAGTCGAGTCAGGTCCCCGTTGACTTTCCAGAGTCGAGTCAGGTCCCTTTCACTGTTGATCCTCCAGAGTCAGGTCAAGTCACTTCTGATCCTCCAGAGTCAGGTCAAGTCACTGCTGATCCTCCAGAGTCAGGTCAAGTCACTACTAACACCCAGAATTCAAGTAAGACAACAGTTAAACTTCATGAATCAAGTCAAGCCACAGTTGATATTCCTGAACCCAGTCAAATCACCACGGATCTACCAGAGCCTCATCAAGTCTCAGCCGAGCTTCTGAGCTGGTGGTGTCTGTTGTGGTTCCTGAGCCGGTGGTGTCTGTTGTGGTTCCTGAGCCGATGGTGTCTGTTTCAGTTCCTGAGCCGGTGGTGTCTGTTGTGGTTCCTGAGCCGGTGGTGTCTGTTGCGGTTCCTGAGCCGGAGCCGTCTGTTCCTGTTTATGAGCCGGTGGTGTCTGTTGCAGTCCCTGAGTCAGTGTCTGCTCCTATGGCATGGCCGCCCGATGGACTGTCATCTCCGCCGTGGCCGCCCAAGGTTTCGTCTCTGCCCTGGCTGCCGATGGACTGTCGTCTCCGGCGTGGCCGCCCGAGGGGTCGTCTCTGCCCTGGCTGCCGATGGACTGTTGTCTCCGGAGTGGCCGCCCGAGGGGGCGTCTCCGCCCTGGCCGCCCGATGGACTGTCGTCTCCGCCGTGGCCGCCGAGGGGGCGTCTCTACCCTGGCCGCCCCATGGACTGTCGTCTCCGCCATGGCCGCCGAGGGGGCGTCTCTGCCCTGGCCGCCCGATGGACTGTCACTCCCTGTCTTGGTTCCCCTCTATGGACCTGACCTGACCCTCCGTCCCTCCCCCTGAGCCTCCACCAATCCACCTCCCTCCTGGTCTCGTTGTTGTTCGAATTGTGCTTCTGGCTTTGCTACCATTCGGACGTTCTAGCTTATTGCTCTGCGCTTTGCTTCTTATTTCTGTACTTTTTTCCGATTTTTCTAAGATTTTTACTTCAGCAGATCAGCACAGTGCTCAAACAACAGATTTTTGGCACAATCGCTAAAACTACTGGAATAATACTACAAAAAGAAGACTTTGTCTCCCACTGCTAACAGCTTACATTCCTGTGATGGGATAACAACTGCCTACATTCAAACAGAAGAGAGAGAAAATGCCTCCTCTTGGATCTACTTGTTGCATGAACTGCTGCAAACTTCTACAAATGATTGTGATTCTTGAAACAAGGTTCCTTTCTGGACTTCCAAAACAGACGGAACACTTAGCAGACCGTCGTCATGGACCCCCTCAGCATACAGCCGGTGAGTCCCATGAATCTTCTGAATCTCAACAGTTTATACCAAGTGTAGAGGAACAAGCTGAAACTGATCGCCACACTAATCGATGGCACAAACAGGGAGCGAGACCCAGAGGAACACGAGATATCAGATTGTCATGAGTTTCTCGTATTGCTGCCATAGCTTCCTCTACCTCAGATTCGACAATGACAAGGCTTGTAAATACTGGTATTCTACCACCCCCTATACATCTGGAGAACAGATTTGAAGCATTAAATCCCCAGGAATCCCCAAATGTGATTAAACACATATCGGATCAGCCAGCAGCTAACACCGCTACTAACAGGCGCTCAAGGTCGAGCAGACAGCGGCATTCAGCTCAGAGCGCAGCCGAGCCAAGGACTCTGATTGTGGGTGACTCTGTTATCAGAAACATCCATAGCAGGATTACAACAACATGCTGCCTTCCTCAAGCATCGGTCTCTGATGTGAACAAGGAACTTCAGAACATTCTGATGAAGCACAAGACTGCAAATCAAATCATCATCCATGTGGGGAAGAATGATATTCGGAAAGAGCAGTCAGAACTCCTTAAGAAGGACTTCATTGAACTCTTTGAAACACTTCAAAGACTCAAAGTTCAGTCGTTCATCAGTGGACCACTCCCAGCAAGGGGAACAAATATGTTTTCACGGTTGCTTGGGCTTAACGGTTGCATGGCTACAAAGATCTTGTAATACAAAAGGAGTAAATTTCATCGACAACTTCAATCTTTTCTGGGGCCATAGACAATTGTTTAAACCGGATGGCCTCCACCCAAACAAACTTGGTGCAAGAGTGTTTAAGGACAATATCTACTTCTCCCTTCGTCATCCTTCAGCAGAGTGTGTCAATCCATTCAGCATACATACACCGGGTCCGAGTCATCATGTGGTTGACATATCCCACAAGGACACTGATAACACCATGCAGCCAAAACAATCACTGCTGATAGACACTATCCCGGCTGAGCCCTGCCCACAGAGCTCCTCACTGACTGACTGTGATGTATCAAAACAGCTACAAGATTCACCACCCAATGACGGCTTTCTGGAAAACAGCCAGGGAAGCCAGGACAACACATCACAGCCACCGGAAACACCAGAGACACAGCCCATCTCACCAGACACATTATCCCTCTCTCCATCATCTCCACTTCTGTGCTTCTCACAGAAAATGGAGGAATTGGTGTATGTTGGGACTAAACTCTCCCACTCATTCGCTGCTAGCCCGCAGATATCAACAAAAAAACGACGGGCCCCCCAACCACCAAAGCCTGTGGGCCCTGTTCCTATGAGAGCTCTCCGACCGCTGCCACAACGCCAGGGCCCAAACCCTCTATCTGCTGAAGGTGAACCAAAAACAACTGATAGCAGCTCTCAGTGATATGTGTCGGGTCCCCGCTATAATAGCAGCAACATTCACAAATGCTTACAGAACAAGCGGGAACCCAGTGTGCCTGTAGCTTTCTCTATTTCAGTTTTATCACGTGATAGAAAGTCAATCTTTCTATCAAAAGCAAACTCATCTAATCTGCGGCCTATTATGCATCAAACTATGATTGATGTAAAGACACAAAGCACTGCCATCAAGTTAGCACTTTTAAACATTCGCTCACTAAAAAATAAATCATTTCTAATCAATGACTTTATAACCACAAACAATCTGGATTTTATGTTTCTAAATGAAACATGGCTAGAAGACAGCTGCAGTGCAACAATCCTAAATGAAGCAGCCCCTCCTAACTTCACTTACATGAGTGTTTGCAGGACTGTTAGGAGAGGTGGGGGTGTAGCTGCTCTATTTAGAGATGTCTATCAATGCAAGCAAGTGTCATTTGGTCAGTACTTGTCTTTCGAATATCTAGGGATTGTGCTGAAAGGTGCTCCACGCATTCTGTTTATTATTATTATTTACAGGCCTCCAAAATGCTCTCCAGCCTTTGTTGAAGAGGTCACAGAAATGTTATCAATAATTTCATCAGAGTTTGACTGTTTTGCAATTGCAGGGGATTTTAATATTCACATAGATAATGCAGAAAACAAAACTACAAAAGAAATGATAATGGTTCTAAACACTTTTAACCTGATTCAGCATGTGCATGGACCCACACACAAAGGTGGACACACTCTGGATCTAATCATCAGTAGGGGTCTAAACATTTCATCCATTGTTACTAAGGACATAGCACTATCTGATCACTTCTGTATTTTCTTTGATATATTGATCTCTGCTACCACTGAATCTAGATCTGTCTCTGTCAAAAGGAGATGCATAAACGAGAACACAAGTGTACTATTTATGGAGGCTATATCTTTAACTCCAAGCATTTCTGCAGACTCTGTTGATATTCTCCTTGATTCCTTCAACTCAAAAGTTAAATATGTTATTGAAGATATTGCTCCAATAATAGTCAGTAAGAAAACAAACAGACAGAAATCAGTTTGGAGAAGATCAACGGCAGTTCAGACTATGAAAAGACAATGCAGAAAAGCCGAGCAGATGTGGAGGAAGAAAAAACTTGAAATTCACTATAGCATCTATAAAGAGAGCCTTCATGCTTTTAATGTGAAACTAGCCACAGATAGACAGAATTTCTTCTCAAACCTTATAAACAGTAACTTAAATAACACTCGTACTCTTTTTGCCACTGTTGAGAGACTGACACCCCCCCCCCCCCCCCCGATTCCCAGTGAAATGCTCTCAGACAGCAAATGCAATGAGTTTGCTTCTTTCTTTTCTGGGAAGATCATAAATATCAGGAAGGCGATTAGCACATCCTCAAGTAATGCAGAGGTCAGACAGATTTGGCCAAAATATCAAAAAGATACTTTGTCTATTTTTGAAACCATTGATAGCAAAATTCTGGAAGACATAGTGCAGCACCTAAAATCGTCAACCTGTTGTCTTGACACACTTCCCACATCTTTTTTCAAAAGTGTGCATTACTGCTTAAAAGCAATTCTCGTAGAAGTGGTGAATGCCTCACTTCTTTCTGGGACATTTCCAAACTCCCTAAAAACTGCAGTTGTTAAAGGGGGGGTGAAATGCTAAACATGGACAAAGTTTCAAAAATTAATTTGTATGTTTGAAGAAGTATTTTTGTTCCAAAAATACTCCTTCCGGTTTGTCACAAGTTTCGGAAAGTTTTTTTTTCAAGTATGGCTCTGTGTGACGTTAGATGGAGCGGAATTTCCTTATATGGGGCCTAAGGACACTTCTGCCGGAAGAGCGCGCGCTCCCGTATAGCAGCACACTGAGAGGCTGAGCACAGACTCACTGATCAGAGCGAGAGCGTCGCGAAATGTCACAGAAGTGTGTTTTTGGTTGCCAGGGCAAGACAACCCTGCACAGATTACCAAAAAAAAAAACAGCATTTTGGGGACCAGTGGATGGAGTTTATTTTTACAGAGCATCAACGGAGTTGTGCAAGTGTTTTTGTTTGTTCCCTGCATTTCGAAGATGCTTGTTTTACAAACAAGGCCCAGTTTGACGCCGGATTTGCACATCGTTTATTTCTTAAGGATAATGCAGTCCCTACGAAAAAGGGTCATGATCGTGTGTTGGAACCGCATGCGGTGAGTAAAACTGCTTCAAAAATCTCTGTGTTGTTAACTTAGCTATCGACGCATAAGCACATCAAGTAAACAACATGCGATGTTGTCATCAAACTGCACTTTCCACGTGTACAGCTTAAAAAAAAAAAAGATGACATAAAGTGGAACTTAGTCATTTTCCAAAACCGCTAAGCAAATATATACAGTTTTAGTACATACCACATAGAGACGTCGTTTGCTGATGCTTCTCTTGTTAAATTTCAGCCTCTGGATCTGTGTCACAGCTTCCAGACGCTCTCAACACAAAAGCCTACTCGCGCTCATGATTCTTTAGCTCCGCCCACACGTCACGCCTCCAGCCTGTCGTGTTTTTCCGGGAAAAATCGGTACAGACTATCTTTCTCTTATGAATATAATAAAACTAAAGACTTTTTGGAGTTATGAAGGATGCAGTACTACTCTATAGGTACTCAAGATTAACAGGATATTGAGTGAAAACGAGCATTTTAGGCAAAATTATAGAAAAGGTAGTTTTTAATCAGCTGAACAAATACTTAAACTCAAATGGATACCTGGACAATTTTCAATCTGGTTTGCGACCGCATCACAGCACAGAGACAGCACTCATTAATATAATAAATGATATTCGCTTAAATTGTGACTCTGGCAAAATATCGGTGCTGGTATTGCTAGATCTCAGTGCTGCGTTTGACACTGTTTATCATAACATACTACTAGAGAGACTGGAAAACTGGGTCGGGCTTTCTGGGATGGTACTCAAATGGTTCAGATCATACTTAGAAGAGAGAGGCTGTTATTAAATAATTAAAGAAGCTTGTTTCCAAGTAGGTTTGATGAGATGACCCAAGATGGCGCCAGGATGTTTGCCTGCTTGCCACAGTCTGTCCTTGTCTCTTTTGTTTGTATTGTTTTTTGTTTGTTTTATCACACGCTCTGTTTTCTCCCCTCTGGTATATGATCGCATGATGCTTCTTAATATTCGATTCGATCGCGGATGGTGTACGTGACGCGACAGTCTGCAGATCGAGGAGTTAATCATCGGAATCTTCGCTATTTACGTGACAGTGGGCTGCTACCATTCTATGATTCCTCTCTGCGATCTTCTTATGCCACTCCCACTCCAGTGACAATGGCGTTGATAAACGCGAGATCTATGGCAAATAAGACCTTCACCCTGAACTATCTTTTTCTTTCTCATGAAATTGATTTTTTATTTATAACTGAGACTTGGCTTAACCCTTTCGAGTCGATTAACGCATATATGCGTTTTGAGTCATTTTCACCTGATAACCCCGAAAAGAACTTAAATTACACTCTCAGTTTTAATCGTACAGATAAGAGCAATACATCAATCGAATCTGTAAAGGGTCTAGTTTTTTTTTGGATACAGACATAATAACAAAAAACCTTTGTGCACTTATAAAATAAATATAACAAACAAGGTGCGCTGTCTACAGTCTTTGTCTCTGCTGATCGTCATGTACAAACATTTCATTAAAATGAACTGTAACTCCGTGAATACTCAACGAAGAGACATGAGAGAGATATCTATAGAAAGCCTGGAATGTCTACTTTTAAACTAAACAAGTGCTGCCGAAAACAAATATTCTGAGATAAAGTAATCCATATGAAAACAACGCAATGTCTGTTTTTCATATCTCCGCTCATTATATCTAATGTGACCACGCCCCCGCGCTTAACGCGCTATTCAGATTCAAACTGAAGCGCGCGGCTTGAATACGCCCACACAGAAGAAAAAGCAGCGAGACTATTCTTCAAGTTTTTATTTTATTTTACTGTTTGCTTCGCGATGAGAGGACTAAGACATAATTCACCCCAAAAAGATGTGATGTGGTTGAGGATTTGAGAAATGGATTTCCTCAGAAAAAAGAATGAAGCACTTTATTCAGCAGAGATCATAAACATGAGTAAGTCTCTTTTTATTTATTTGTACTAGTTTTCACATAACGTGTAAACATTTTACTAGTTAGACTTTTTCCAAATACTTTTTCCAAACTATAATTCCTGACTAAATGTATAATCAAGTGAAACATAATGAAGTTTCAATAACAATATACAATACTATACCATTCAAAAGTTTGATGTAAATAATATAAATGTGACAAATAGAGATAACTCTAACAAATGTAAAAACAATGCAGTTCTTTCGATTTATTCCCCCTAAAAAAACCTGAAAAATATTATCAGCTCTTTTCAACATTAATAATAATAATAATAATAATGATGATGATAATAAATGGGGTTTATTTGGTAGAAAATAAGATTGTTAAAAGGATTTCTGAAGGATTGTGTGACTAGAGAAAGGATGCCAAAAAATTTGAAAGTCAGCTTTGATTGTTCCTAATAAACTGTTTAACTGCTCCCCCAAGTGGATATTAAATTATTTTGTGGGATAATTAAATATATTCTTAATAAACTACAAACATAAAATTATATACTTTTATTTTGTTCTCACATTCTTTCTTGTAAGTCCTCCCTCAGAGTGGCACAGTTGAATGGGAGGCTCATTATGCAGCTCATTATGCAGGCCTTTGTCTTCTCAGGTGTAAATCACAATGATATTCATGATAGTTGACGCCTACTCGCATATGACTTTTACCAACAAAAAGTGTTTTAGAAAATTTAAATCAATATATTGTTTTCTGTGAGTGAGTAAACAAGATGATTTTCACATCATTCAGAAAGAAAAATTCTAGGCTACAAGCTCCAGTTCTCAACTTTTCCGGCAACCAATTTTATGTATGTGTTTTATTGCCTTATTCAAGTGATTTAACATTTTTAGTTTTTCACTAACCATGCATAACATTTTTTTTCTCAAAAATACAATCATGTACATGCATGCATTTCACATATTATTATAGCCCAGTTTGTGCTGATTACAGTGATATTAGACTTTACCCATTTAGATATTTATAAGAAACTGAAAAAAGCACAAATGTCAGGGCATGACAAAACTTCTCAAGGCCCCAAAAATACCCTTAGACTCCAGAGGGTTAATGCTGGTGAAATGTCTTCTCTTTCTGAACTTTCTCCTCCTGGCTGCAGTTTTTTCAGTACCCCTTGGTCTGTTGGTCGTGGCGGTGGTCTTGCAGTTGTTTTTAAAGACAAGTTTAAATGTAGACTTTCACCTTCTGCGTCTTTTAGCTCTTTTGAATCTCAGTTAATTATGCTGAATTCTTTTAAATCTGTGTTATGCGTTTTGATTTATAGACCCCCATACTCTCATGGGGATTTTATACAGGAGTTTTCTGAATTTTTATCTGGTATTGTCCCTTCTTTTGACAGTATTTTAATTTTGGGGGATTTTAATATACATGTGTGCTGTTCTTCAAAGCCCCTGGTCAAAGAATTTTTACATTTATTAGAGTCGTTTGATTTTTTGCAATGTGTTTGGGGTCCAACTCATGAATGTGGTCATACGCTTGACCTTGTATTATCTTTGGGATTTTTTATTGATAGCGTGAAGATTGTTGATACAGTTTTTTATGACCATAAGACTGTGATTTTAAATTCTAACTTTCCTTGTGTTGCGCCGGGTAATACTGTTTCTGCCTCGATTTCGCCTCGCATACTTAATCCATGTACAGCGAGTAGTTTTTCAGCTGTTTTCAATGTCTCTCCTTTATTTTCATTGATCGAGTCACACTCTCCCTGTATGGGTTTAGAAGAGTTGGTCGATCAGTTTAACTCTTCTTGCTTAGAGATTTTAGATGTTGTGGCTCCTGTCAAAGTCAGGGGAAGAAAAATCAAATCACAGCCCTGGTTGAACAGTACTACCCATGCTCTTAGGCAGGAGTGTAGGAGGGCTGAACGCAAATGGGTTAAAGATAAATTACAAGTCTCTTATGAGATTTTGAAGAACCGTTTGAATGAGTATCAAAGAGCTGTTAAATTGGCTAGATCAAATTATTTCTCTGTCATCATCTCCAGAAACTGTAATAATTCTAGAGTACTTTTCTCTACTGTAAATGCTGTTCTTCATCCTACTGCTACTCCGGCATTCACTCCTTCTGCTGACATGTGTGAAGAGTTTTTAAACTTTTTTATTGATAAGGTTGATGGAATTAGATCTGTAATTTCATCTGTTGGCAATGATTTTATTGTTTCTGTTGCCCCTCAGAACCAACTGACCAGTTTCATGCCTGTTTCTTTGCAGGAGCTTAAGGATATAACTGCTAATATGAAGTCCACCAAGTCTCCTGGTGATGTGCTCCCTTCTTCTCTGTTTAAGCAGGTACTTGATTCAATTGGCCCAAGTGTTCTGTCTATTATAAATATTAGCTTGTCATCTGGTGTTGTTCCGGTTAGTTTTAAGCACGCAGTTATTCAGCCCCTTTTAAAAAAAAAACAGCTTTAGACCCATTTGACATGAGTAGTTTTCGTCCAATTTCAAAATGGCCTTTTATTTCAAAGATACTAGAAAAAAATGTGCATGCACAGCTTAATGACTTTTTAATTAGGATTAACATCTGTGATAGATTCCAGTCAGGTTTTAGAGTTGGTCTTTGTACAGAATCGGCTCTTTTGAGGGTGTCTAATGATATCCTACGAGATGTTGATTCTGGAAACCGCATTGTCTTGTTGTTGTTAGATCTTACAGCTGCATTTGATACAGTTGATCACAACATTCTCATTGATCGTCTTAGGGATCAGGTTGGTATTCAGGGCTTAGCCCTGAAATGGTTCTCTTCCTATTTGAAGGATAGGACTCTTTCAGTCAGCTTAGGGGATTATTTTTCTTCCATTGCCCCCCTTGTGTGTGGGGTTCCACAGGGCTCTATACTGGGACCAATTTTATTTTCCCTTTATATGCTCCCTCTAGGTTCTATTTTTGAAAAAATTGGGATTCAGTATCATCTTTATGCAGATGATTCTCAAATGTATGTACCACTGAAACATGGGCATAAAAGTGCCATTCAGTCTCTTCATGCATGTTTGGCAGAAGTTAAGTGCTGGCTTGCAAATAACTTTCTCCACTTAAACAAGGATAAGACTGAGCTCATTTTATTTGGAAGTAAGGGGTGTGTGGATGATGATTGCTTGGGTTTGTTTCCTGGGAAAAAACTGTCTAGCGTGAGGAACCTTGGAGTCATTTTTGACACTGAGCTTAAATTTGAGCAGCAAATTAATGCTGTTGTTGAGAATAGTTTCTTCCATCTTAGATCAATTTCTAAATTGAAATCTATTCTTACTTTTAATGATATGGAGAAAGTTGTTCATGCCTTTGTGTCTTCACGTTTGGATTATTGTAATGTATTGTATCTCGGTGTGAGTCAGGCTTCTCTCTCTCGTTTGCAGCTCGTTCAGAACTCAGCTGCCAGATTTTTAACGGGGACTAAGAAAAGAGAACACATTACTCCGGCTTTAATTAAACTACATTGGTTACCCATACGTTACAGAATTCAATACAAAGCTCTGTTGTACGTTTTTAAAACTCTGCATGGTCTATCCCCCGAGTATGTTACTGATTTAATCAGCCGTTGTCAATCCAGCAGATCTCTGCGCTCGAATGATCAGTTGCTCCTTACAGTTCCACGAACGCGTTTAAAATGTATTGGTGATCGGGCGTTTTATGTTGCAGCTCCTAGGCTTTGGAATGACCTTCCTCTGTCAGTTAAAACTTGTCCTTCATTGGGTGTTTTTCAGAGTGCGCTTAAAACTTATTTGTTTTCTTTAGCTTTTGACAATGCTTTGTAAGTGTGTATGTCATATGTCTGTTTTTTTTTTTTTTTTTTTTTTTTATGTTTCTCTTTTTTACTTTCTGTACAGCACTTTGGTTCCATTTGTGGTGTTGAAAGGGCTTTATAAATAAAGTTGAGTTGAGTTGATTATGTGAGTCTAGGAGAGCATAAGTGGATGTCCATGACATGCGGAGTCCCACAAGGCTCAATTCTTGCACCGCTCTTGTTTAGCGTACATGCTTCCACTAAGTCAAATAATGAGAAAGAACCAAATTCAAATTGATCATATCTTCAAATGACTACAGCCCCATTGACTCCCTCTGTCAATGCATTGATAAAATTAATAGTTGGATGTGCCAGAACTATCTTCAGTTAAATAAGGAAAAAACTGAAGTCTTTGCATTTGGAAACAAAGATGAAGTGTTCCAAGGTGAATGCATACCTTGACTCTAGGTGTCAAACAACTAAAAATCAAGTCAGGAATCTTGGTGTGATTCTGGAGACAGACCTTAGTTTCAGTAGTCATGTCAAAGCAGTAACTAAATTAGCATACTATCATTTAAAAAACATTGCAATAATTAGATGTTTTGTTTCCAGTCAAGACTTGGAGAAACTTGTTCATGCCTTTATCACCAGCAGGGTGGACTATTGTAATGGGCTCCTCACCGGCCTTCCCAAAAAGACCATTAGACAGCTGCAGCTCATCCAGAACACTGCTGCTAGGATTTTGATTACAACCAGACAATCTGAGCATATCACACCAGTCCTCAGGTCCTTACACTGGCTTCCAGTTACATTTAGGATTGATTTTAAAGTATTTTTACTCATATATAAGTCACTAAATGACCTAGGACCAAAATATATTGCAGATATGTTCACTGAATATAAACCTAACAGAGCACTCAGATCACTAGGATCAAGTCAGTTAGAAATACCAAGGGTTCACACAAAACAAGGGGAGTCCGCCTTTAGTTACTATGCTGCCCGCAGTTGGAATCAGCTTCCAGAAGACATCAGATGTGCTAAAACACTAGTCACATTCAAATCTAGACTCAAAACGCATCTTTTTAGCTGTGCATTTATTGAATGAGCACTGTGCAATGTCCGAACTGATTGCACTATATTTTCACTGTTTTATTTTTATTTTATTTTTTTATGTAAAATCATTTTCTGTTTTTAAAAAGTTTTACAATTGCTTGTTTTATTTTTGTTATTATTTTTCTTCACGATTATTTTACTTTCTTTTATGTAAAGCACTTTGAATTACCATTGTGTATGAAATGTGCTATATAAATAAACTTGCCTTGCCTTGCCTTGCCTTGCCTTGTTGTTTTTTCACTTCTTATCTCTGTTCCCCTCTATGAACCTGGCCCTCCGTCCCTCCCCCTGAGCCTCCACCAGTCCACCTCCCTCCTGATCTCTTGTTTTGTTGGTCACGTCTTGGAGTGTCTGGTAGCTGCTCCGTAGAGGGGGGGTTATGTCACAGTGTCTGGTTTGTGTTCCCTGGGTAACCACTAGATGTCCTCCTTCCCTATGGTGTATGTCACCTTTTGAACTACATTTCCCACGATCCTTGTGTCTTCATTGCACTCAGCTGTCCCTGGTCACTAATCATTTCACTCAGCCAATTCCCCATTAGCATTATCATTTCCCTGTGTATATATATATACCCTGTCTGTTTAGTATGTGTTACGGAGTCCTTGTATTTATCACGCCACTCCTGAGTTCTGTTCTTGCCAGTTTGTTTTGCGTCTGTTTTATGTTGGATTGCCATTTTGGTTTTGACCCCTGCCTGGATTGGATTTATGGAACGGGTTTTCCCTTAATAAAACTTACTGCCAGTGGATCTTCTTTTCCTCCGTTTTTGTGAGGATCGTGACATGCACCCTCAAAAATTTTAATTATAACAGGAGTTTTGACCTTTGTTAATAAAAACTTTGTTGCCTTTTTCTCTATCACATTTTAGAAATCATCAGAAATTATTTATCAACTGAAAACTTAAACTCTCAAAATTCATCCTTTAAAACCCATTTTAAAATCAGACATTGCATTGTCATGTAAATAGTACATCAATATCATGTTACAAAATATTTTCATTCATGAATTATAACATTTTTAGTTTGGAACGTGCACTATAAAGTCAATGTTCAAAATTGTGAGTGACAGTTAAGAGGCAGGTGGAAAAAACCTTTTCCACACAAACTGCATTATTATGGCTCCTCTATGTCCCACCTTTCTGAAACGCGTAGATTTTGACAAAGCTCATCGTTCTGAAAAGCGAGGCATACGCTGATTGGCCAGCTATCCAGTGTGTTGTGAGCACCGGCGGCGCCAGGGGGGGTCTTGGGGGGTCTCAAGACCCTGCCAAAAAATGCCTTGACCCCCCATTTGACCCCCCAGCCTCTTCCTGATTAAAAAATATATATTCGGGATAAAGATCCAAAAATGTTTCTCTTCAAACTACGCAGAACAATAATAAATAATAATTATTTCGACATTTATTCATACACTGAACCAAGAACCGTTTCTGTCGGACGCGTCCGATTCGAGAACCGATGAGCTGATGATAACTGCGCATGCGTGATTCAGCGTGAAGCAGACTGACACAGAGCGCATCTGAACCGAACTGATTCTTTTGGTGATTGATTCTGAACTGATTCTTTGCTAATGTTATAAGCGTGGGTAAACCAAAGGCTTGAATGAAGGGCAATCATCGCCAATGACGGCATTACATCGAGCGCAAAAGAACCGGTGAACCATTTTTTTTTCAGCTGGTTTATTTGATCGAATTGTCCGAAAGAACCGGTTCACTTGAGCACCTGCTCCTTTGCCCCTTAAGTGCCCTTTTGTCAAAGCAAAATTTCCTCAATTTTTTTGTTGTAATAACATAAACTTTTGTGAATGCCTGCCCACGCCCAATCATAATATTATTACAATTTATTAATAATAATTTAGCCGTAAATAAAATGACCAACATGATGACAGTTCACCTGACTACGACCTCATCCAACCAGGAAGATTCCTCATGCTGCACGCGCATTTTTTAATTGCTAGAGGATATTTTCAACATCGTGGCAGCTGGTAAGTGGTGTTTCATTCTCAGCGAAGTAATTTTGATGTTTATTTACTTATTATTATTTTACAAGAACGATGTGATGTGAGAACATGCAGATACGTTGTTTATATTGCTGTGTGTAGCCTGTAGTGTAGAAGTAACACTAGCGTGCTGTTTGAGGGAGAAAAGTTTCACAGGCATCGAGGAGTCTGGTCTTTTTTATGTTATTTGACTAAACTTTTATTATATTACAGTACTTATTTATTTTTAACACGTAAAAATAATTATCACACCACTGGTAAGGCTTATTCAGATTTTCTCATTCTCTGAATTATCATTATAAAAATAAAAACAATTCAGAAATGAATTAAAATATAATTATATTTTAAATGTGATGCAAATATTTTTTCTACAAAAGCAACAGTGTTTACAACAGCAAGACCACTTTAGCCTGTAAACTCAATAATATCTCTCTGGAAATAAATGTAAAAAAATCAATGTCAATAAAAATGCATAATATACCTGACATGAAAGTGCAGTGTGAAGGATATGAATAACAAATGTAGCCTGTCATTTGTTTACATTGCAAAGGTGTTTTTGTTGTTTAGTAGCAGAAATATGCAGTTATTAGCCATGTCCACTGTATTTTTTGTTGGTTTTCATGAGACCCCCCTTGAAAAGACCAGGACCCCCCCATTGCCCCCCCAATCAAAATTGTCTGGAGCCGCCACTGGTTGTGAGTGAGGGCTTCACTTCTGTGGCTCTTTGCCTGCCTGTGATGTGCATGTGCCGATCAGTGCAAGGTTTCCATGTTTCAGTGATCCTCAAATTTGACTCGCAAGATCCACTTTCCTGCCGAGTTTAGCTCTGAACCTAATCAAACACACCTGAGTTTGCTAATCAATGTCTTCAGGATCAGTAGAAAATCAAAGGTAGGCTTGTTTGATTAGGGTAGGAGCTAAACTATGCAGGAAAGTGGATCTTTCTAACCAGATTTGAGGATCACTGCAGGTTTCACAACAAAACTAGCCCAATTGCATTTCTAAAGGGGGCCCCGATAAATATTACTGAGCATAAACTACACGTTTGTTGGTGAGGTTCCCCTGGAAAAAGTGTCATTGCAGGGGCTAAATTTCAAGTTACTGGGTTTGATTCAACCCATGTACATAAAAATCAACCTGCGGCAATATCTTACAAAAATCACATGGATTCACTACATGAGGACTTTATTTACCCCCTCGAGCTGTGTGAGGCATGTTTCATTATGGATGCACACACTGTAGTTCATGTCGTCTGGACTATTGACAAAAAACACCCACTTATCCCCATTGTAAGGATTGGAGGAGACAGGACAATTTTTATTTTTTAATAAAACTCTGATTGGATTCGTCTGAAAAAAGAAAGTCGTATACACCTAGGTCATATACTTTGAGGTTGAGTAAAACACAGGCTAATTTTCATTTTTGGGTGAACTAACCCTTAATGGAAAAACAAAAGCTGAATAAAAAAAGCTTATAAAGAAAAATTATTTAAAAAAATAATTAATAATGTAATTTTGGGTGAACCCCCCTAAGTTGGCCTGTATGCAACTGTGTTAGCTAGCCTAAACTTTAGTTAACTTATTACATGGTAACTCAAGAGTCATGGATGTTAGCAAGACAAATTACCTTTGTCTTTTGGGTAATTAGCTGTAAATTCGAGGCACAGGTAGCGTAGTTTTTTGTTCATCACCACTCACCTCCACACCAAGACAAACACAATTGGAAAGGGAGTGAGGGCTTCACTTCTGCGCTCTCTGCCTGTCTGTGATGTATATGTGCCAAACAATGCAGGGTTGGCAGGTTTTCACAACAAAACTAGCCCAATTGCATTTCAAGAGAGGTAAAAATCACATTCCAGGGCATTTTTTTGGTGAGTTTCCCTGGAAAAAGTGCCATTGCAGGGTCTAAATATCATGTGATTGTGGTTGCTTTAACCCACGGCAATAGTGTAAAATTGCAGACTTGGCAACACTGGATCAACCTGTGCTACACTGCTGTGCTGTGTGGAGATGCTGAGGGGAGAAAGTCATCGGAACTCAGTCTCAAAATTTTCTGACTTGATATTTTGCTTTTTTTTTTTTTTTTTTTTGCTTAACAGGGAAAAATGTGTGCAAACAGAAACATGCACACAAATAGCTATCTATATAATAATGAGATTCTTGCAGACCAATCACAGTGCTTGCGGTCCGCGTAGAATTGATGCATTGTTAAATTTTTGGAAAGGTGCACATTAGGCTACGGTTTAGGATGTGCGTCTATGCGTAGGCAACGGCATATGTTCGACACAGAAGTATAAATCAGCCTTGTCATTCACACCAAGGATGATAGCAATAAAGATAACTATAAAAATAATGATATTAGCTTCCACACCAGCAAATGATATTGTTGGTTTATTCGAAGCGCACGCGTGTCTGTCGCTTTAAATTCTCAAGCTCGATATAGCCGGATGGATTCTAAATGACTGTCTATGTCTGTATCCTTAATCAGCTGGAAAAAATAATTGTTCTGAAAATAATCCAACGATTTTGTTTCTCTGTGCCTTTATCGTTATAGTAGTGGTGTGGACTGCTATTCTTTAATATTGAGAATATTTAGAACTATATATTTATTATTATCTTTATTTTTATAGTCCTTGTTAACGGCATAGAATCTGCTCAACAGTGCTCAAATGTTAGCAGGAAAATGGCAGTTTTTGCTAATGGTATCGCAGTCTGTAATTTTGACAACACTAGTATCAAACATATCTGTATATTATAATCTGTATCTGAGTGCAGTAATTTAAATTGGGCACATATAATTGTTTGGAGCTAAAATTACTTGTTATAACTATAATCTTTAGGTTTAAATTCATGACACCAAGACTGCACGTTCTGCTAAAAACTAATAAAAAAATCAAATTCATGACTGCTGGAGTGATGTTATTTACCAGTCCATTTGTTTTGGGTTTCTGTCTAATGTCTTCAAGGTTAAATATTTACAAATCTCAAGATAATGACAAACTACAACGATAAAACAATTTTTCAACATTAAATATGAACGATAGACACTTTGAAATAAAAACGTCACACAGACATCTGGGAAATTGTACATTTAATAAAAGTGACAAAAATGATTTATGACATTCCAGTGGCACATAATGGTAATTTCACAAACTGGCACAGGAAACAATGTGGTTTACAGGAAACAAGCCTGCAATCATATATCTGTTTCTACATTGAAAACTTAATTATTAAAATGAGATAATGAGAAACAAGCAAAGTTTTCAACCATAAACATTTGCTTCTCAACTCATCAACATGCAAGCCTTTCTCTTTTATTATATGCACAGGACATTTCTGCTATTTTGTATTACAAACAGAATTCAATTATTATCCTCATACTTGAATAAAATTACCATTGAAACACAGTTATGCTAATAAACTCCATGGCTGAGGTTTGCCATTTGTGAATTTCAATTAGAAATGTTCTTGGTTTAACCTGTAAAAAAAAAAAAAAAATACAGATGACCTGACAGGCCATTCAGAGCAAAACACAAACAAACCTTGTGGTTCGTTGTTTAATTTCTAATGATAATAGTAGTGAAAGAAAATTTCAACAGTGCAAATCTGGGCTACAGTATGTATAGCATTCCAGAGTCTTCTTCAAAAAATAACTGTCTAAGATAAAATACATGTTTCTATCTTCTTAATAAACCATAAGCCACTACAACACAGCTTGTCTTTTCAGAAATGCAGATGAGATATAAAAGATATGAACAAAAGCATCTTCAAACACTGGCACTGTCCCTCTCTAAAGCAGATATAGATACTGTTTTAAGTTAATATGTTGAATGGCAGGATAGGAAGCACATCTAAACAGATTTTTTTTTACACAAATATTTATCTTCAAATCTTTAATATTGCATTCTGTAAGCCTTAGCTTTGTACTGTTACTCCTCTACTGGACATGTATCAAAAACCCTACAGTTCATGAACTGGACATTTTGAACCAAAATTTCTTTGTGCTACTAGCCCGCTAAGCTGTTATCACCAAACACACTTCATTGCTTAACACAGTGGTTCCAACTTAGACCTACTTAACATAGAAGTGATTACTGACATGCCATCAAAAAAAAAAAAAAAATGGCTTTCAAATTTCAGGCCACTATCTTAAAACTATTTCACCCCAGTCCTCAAAAATACTACTGACTTGAATATGTAAGTCTTCTGTCTGTGATGCGATTTTATACATCTTAATGGTAAACAAATTCAAACATTTTCTATTGAACAGGTAGATAATAATCAGTGGTTTTGAGGCTGGTTAAAAAAGAAGAACATCAAGACTGCAGCAGCAAACTAGAGTCAACCCACACAAAAGCAGCCTATTTTTTAAATAGTATAATGTTCATCTTAAAGTTAACTTTCGACTTTTCTTCTACCCTCTCGCAGATACAGTACTTCATACTAATTTGTAACGCCCCTGCATTTTATGAAAAACAAGAAGCAGCAGCTTCTTCATAACTAAAGTAAATAAATAAAAAATAAAAAGGGCACACTCACAAGGTCACATAAAATTCATATCAGGTTTCTTAAGCCACATAAATGTGTGCATTATTTTAGTTAACCAAAGCAGGTGTCAGACAAAACCAGTGTCTTGGACTCATAAATACAAATTAAAATTATGCGTTGCATTTATATATAAAGCCATTGAGAACTTTGCTTGGACGATGGTAGGAACTAAAAGAACTGGCAGTTCTGCAATCTGCATTCTCTTCTAACCTTCCTTGCAGTCAGGTCCTTCGTTCTATGTGAGTTCATGACACTGCATAAGGACCATGAAGGACAATCAAGTCACATGAGTGACATCCAAGTCCAAAAATAATTCAGCCATGTCACACCTTATAATTTTCAGGATATTTACTGAGAATTAATCTTCAAATTAATTCTTTGCTAGCTGATAGTGTTTACTTCTAACCTGATTAAAGAATCAAGTTTTACATATAAGAACATCTGCAAATGGGCCCAAGAGGTTCTTGTTGAAGATGCAGCGCACCCATACTAAATATGTGGTAAAGGGTTTGATGTTTTCCGAGAAGGTGTAGTTCTGATGGGGCAGAATGTAAGGCATATACGTGTTCTCTCCCTGCTCCTGGATCCACACCTCATATTTCACCTCTTTAACCTTCAGGTACTTCAGGTTCCAAGGGATCTGCCATGACACTGAGAGCTTTGCTTCATTGCTGGCCTGTACTGACGTCTGGCACTTGGGCTCTCTGACTCGACCAGGATGTACAGTGCTAGCCACCTTGGCCTTTTTCGGATTAGGCTTTTTTAGATTTTCTCTAAGTAGGTCCAGAAAAGAAGCAATGTCCACAGTAGTGTCCTGGTAAATGCGGAAAAGCCACTCTGGATTACGACAACAAAGATGCCTTGGCACATCCTTGCTGGCAAGGATACGTTCTTGTTCCTCCTTCTCAAGGTGGACGATGCCACCCTGATCCCAGGGGCGATTGGGATATGTAACAGTGTTCTCTTCCATGGTGTTTCTCCATGCAGCATACTGAAGGTCCATGCCAGGCAATGAGGCCAAGGTTTTGTAGGGAGTGTACTGCTCTGGGTTTATAGCATACGGGAAGAGTTCAACCACAGCGGCACCACGGGGCAAGAACATGGAGGTAATCATCTGGGCTCCGTGCATGCTGACCAACATAGTCGCCCCACTAATAATTTGGATAATGCTTT
The DNA here is from genome assembly GCF_003368295.1 of Carassius auratus. Taxonomy (NCBI): domain Eukaryota; kingdom Metazoa; phylum Chordata; class Actinopteri; order Cypriniformes; family Cyprinidae; genus Carassius; species Carassius auratus. The sequence goes on from NC_039258.1 coordinate 12,899,258, forward strand.
CAAATGACTGCTCCTCCAAAGACACAGTGACAGTCCTCATCTGAAACTCTTGGGCTAAAGCCAGTAGTAGTTCCGGCTCATTAAGAATGAGCCTGTTAGTGGTACGCTTAAAAACAACAATGTAGTCATCGCCCTCCTCTCGCGTGATGTTAAGCCTCTCAGTCAAAAATGATGCAAACTGGCGGATCTCGTTACCTGAAATCAGAATGTTGGCTTTGGGTCCTTGCGGTTGCACAAAGCCATATTGGTACCATGTTGTCATCTTTGACAATCCAACATAAGACTTGGTGAAACACATGAGTTTGCCAAAGGTCTTCAACTGCTCCTTGAGAAGGGGTTGCTTACTGCTTAGCAAGCGGTAGAGATCGAAGTGAGCCCCTTCACCCCACCCCTCCATGAATACGAGCCTGGCCTCATCATCTAAGTCTGAATACTGCTGCATGGTGTAGTATATGGGCAAAAGATCATCATGAAAAATGTGCATGAGGTTGTCTGGGTTAAAACGGTTCAGAATTAGAGTTACATCTGGCACAAACACAGGTTTCGGCATAAACTTCAGAGCCGCTGCCGGAAGCTCGAGAAAGTTAAAGTACTGAGTGTTGTGGTCTTCTACAGATGAGAGGTCCAGCAGGGCGGGCTGGAAGCGCCGAGGGCCAAGGTTGGGCAGCATCACAGAGGCATTACTGTGGAAGAATACAAACTCCTCAGCCTCCGTGCAGTAGCAAAGGTAGTCAAAGCGGCAGATGCGATCGGTGTGCATCTTGCCAGTGCAGACCATTCTGGTGCCATGTTCTTGAAGTGCTAACAGGGCACCATGGTAGTCGATACGCACCTGTGAGAACTCCTGTGATTGGCGTGTAAGCTGTAGCTCCTCTTCCAACTGTGATGTGTGTTCAATCAGCCGAACATATTTCCAAAGCAAGGCTGCCACCACTGACACCAGCAGGCCATTCAGCACTGCCGGCAGGTTCATCCTACACCCAATAGCGCGCATTGCAGCAGGACTCCAACCACACACTCATGCTCCACCTGCAACGATCAGAATCAGAATACTAAGTTTGAACAAGGAGGTTCATGAGTTGCATTAATACATCATAAATGTAGAGTACAGAATGAGCACAGAGGGTAAAGAGTAGGGTAGGGGTTTCGTAACTCATTCCTGGAGAAACTCTTGTCTTGCAGAGTTTAGCTCCAAAAAACATTTCACCACATTTCAAATTCAGGAATTTTTAGGACTATAATCATCAGTTTTTAGTTAAAGCTAAATTGAATTTATTACCTCCCTGCAGTACTGTTTTTTTTGTACATATATAAAATAATAATCTTTGAGCTGTTGGCGTGCTGCGGTAGCCAACAGAGCCATGGAGACCAGAGAGTGTCTTAAGATGCCCACCTGCATCCAAACTTTTACAGCATTTAGCACAAAAAAAAAAAATCTATGTGTGTTCTCAGCGCACCATGCATGCAACAGCCTATAAGCTAATTCTTGTGCCTGTGCATACTGGTTTGGGACAACAAACAGACTTTTTAAAAGGAGATACGGAGACAATTTTTACAAAAAGACATAAAAAAAAACTAATACAGTAATCTAAAATAGAAACAATTATTTTCATAGTTCACATTGACTGAATCAAATTGAACGAGACAACATTCTAGCTATGTTAAAGTCTTTATCACTACTAAAAATTAAAGATAAGCTTGGCAGAGCTTGCAGTCACATCTCATGGATAAAAAATGCCAATTTTTAGGATGTGAAGGACAATCTTCCTTGTTTGTTTTCATCCATAGCATTTCATGTTTTTGAGACTTAAACGGCATTAACGTCCAATCCACAAGGATACAAACAGTGTACAGTGGCAGTGTCGCCAGTTGTGCATTTAATTCCCTTCACTGCATAGACAACCCTGAGGGAAACATTAAAAGGCTTTGCCAACTAACAAATGTCTGCAAAATGTCAGTTACAGATTGCAAATTACTGAGCAAACCCTCAGTGGCACCATCTCAGCAAACATAACTGTTTAAGACTGAAATGTCTTTGATGTCTGCTTGGAAATTAGGCATAAACTGAAAAATTAATGGTTATAAACCCAACCTTGGTTGGTCTCCCCTGGGTGCATTACCTCATATGCTGGCAAAATTTCACATGACCTTCTAAAACAGAAACAGTTAGCTTCTACTAATTAATTATTTTCATAATACTAATTATTAATAATCAGCTATTCCTTCTATATTATTAAATAATATATTATCAAGTAAACAGTAAATGTCCAAAATAATTCAAGACCAGCCAACATTTGGCGTATACTGTACATGACAATTAAATCAATATTGCACTTCATCTTATACATCATTTATCAAAAAAATAAAAAAAAATAACAACAAAAATAATTTTAGCAAGGCGGGGGATAAAAAAAGATTTGTTTTTAATAAAGAACAGTCATGAGTTCCAATTAAGTCCATTTCTAAATTGAGTCTATTTTGGTTTCAGGTAACATTTACAGGTACATCGGTTTTAATGTTTAGTCGGTCTCTCTCATGGGACTTAACACCCACATTGCTTCAGAGTTGTTTCACCTACACCATTCTGCCAGTGATTATTTCAAATAGCTTCACTCAGCTCAATGACTCTGCACAATAACCACTCAAAGACAGTATAGGCTTGATTAAACATAAACCAACAAAATGATGTTCAGAGGCAAAAATATGTAGTGCTCCCATAATAAAGGCTTATTTCGGATTAACATACTAGCATGCTACTCACTCATACAGTTTCTGCAGTATGTAGTACAGTATGCTGTGTGCAGCACGTGCATTTCCTGAGTTTATGGAATACCCAGGTGACCTACGTCATACAACACACACTGCATGAAATACTGCAGTGCCTCAAATGTGATGAATGAATTACAAATAAAATCAGCAGTAATTTGTAATAAATATTTTGACTCATTATTTGAACAGACTGAAAAACCTTACAACATTTTACACAATATTTATTTATAAATTACCATATTCATCTATTAAAATGATAACTGGGTGCAATGTGAAGTCACGTAGCAACAATGCAGCATAGACAGTTATATGCATAGATTCATTATCGTTTCACTTAAAAATAAATAAATAGTACATTCTGTAAAAACTTTACCCCAGTGTACTGTACTAATATGAAGGAATTTTCTCTTGATTTTTTAAATTGTGCATTGCTCTGTGTTGTGTTTTATAGTTTAAAGAAATGTACACGTAGAAAATCACTACTTTTTCTACAGACTTTTTTTTTCATACATCGCATGCAATATACAGCATGGACTATGCAGTATTCAATAAATAAATTATTCCTTAACTGTTCCATTAACATTAAAACTATAAAGCAATTTGGGAATTTGATATTCAGCACTCCATTATTAGATATTCTGGTTTCCGATTATAAATATCATAACTAAACAGGCAAGTTGTTGATTTTTGTATCTGCACCATCTGATATTTTTAGCATAAGAGTGTGGATCAGATTTAAAAATTACATGCAAGCTTATGTGCTCCCATGACTGACTGCTTTGCTATCATGATATGAGCGAAACTGATGGTAAAACCTAAAGGGAGGAAAATGTTAAACTGCTTTCACGTAATGCACTGTGATATGGATCAGATTACGGGAGGTTCATTCACTGCTACAACAGAAAAATCCAAGCTAAATCCACACCATTGACGCATATTAGCTTTTCAGACCTCTTAACGTGGGGGGAAAGGGTTTAAAACTGATTTGTTTGGCGAAGCGATTCGCAAATGCATTAAAGAGACACAGAGGCGAGTAATATGCTAAACGGCATAAAGACTCTGGGAACACATGACACTGAAGAGCCTCAGTCTATCGGAGCTGTCCAGATCTAAATTGCTCTGCAAGAGCAAGCAGATCTCATGTCCTTGAAACCTTGTCCTTTCTGTGCATATAAAGCAAGAGAGCAGGGGGTCGCATCATGCAGGAGAGGGTTTTTGGAGGAGCCGGGTGCATGTGTTTATGACTGTATAAGAGAATGGGAATATGGGCCTGGGCTTGCCCAGCTCCCTTGTGTACAGCTGAGCTGTTTGCTATGTGGATGATAAGCACTACAATGATGGGGGAAGGCAGCCCAGTGCTTCTAATGCATTTTAATAAGGCTCCTGGAAGACACGGCTCTCAGTCTTTCAGTGGCTTTCTTCTCTGATGGGTCCCTTCAGGATAGCCAAGGAGATTCCCCACTCTGCTGCTCCCTGCCCACGACAGAAAACTCTCGGGGTAAAGAGACACAATCATTATGCCTCTTCTGCTGTCTGCTTGTCCTTCCTGTTCTCAATAACGTCTCCTGATAATTTTTTTAATTACCTTGTGACCGAGATCTTGGGTTATTTTGTGCTATTTTCTGTGCCAATTTAAAATTTTGTTGATGTACACACACTTCAGACTTTTTTTAACATCTTTCGCCACAAGCATCTTGCTGCTCTATTGCATATACAGTTGATTTGCTCCGGATGCTTAGTTAACACCCTTCATTGTTTCCAAACAAAGTGTTGAGTACTGATTTAAAAGTACTGGCACACATTGCATCCTGATAAATAAAAAAAAAAACAGCAGGTACCATTAAAAACGACACTGTAACCAATAAAATAAAATCTCGGAAAAAATGATTTCATGATTATTGCGGTCACTTCTGAGTACTAATACTCATCCTTACTTGTGACATGTCAAGTAAGATGAACCAACTGTATTTCACAATTCTTTGCTGGTGACAAAACTTCTATCAAGTGAATAAGAATGCTAGCGATAATAAGAAAATGTCAGTCCAATGGAAAATATTCATTCTGGAATCACAGAATGTAATGTTATTGGTATGACAGGTTTTAATGTATATATATATATATATATATATATATGGTGAATGTGATTTCACAAAGTACACCATGTTTCTTGATCAACATATATAGTATGTGTATTAAGTGTCTTCAGCCTAAGTGTAATAACTAATTAACCATTTAAGACACTGCATTAATTGTGTACATACATTTTTACAATCTAAAGACACCCAATATAGAGAGGAATGAATTAAAAAATAATAATAATACATCCTTTTTAAAAATTCCTAACTCTTACATAATGCACAATAAAACAGATACTTCTGATTCCACACAATATCAGTCTTGGTCTTCTTATATTTGCCTCTTATGTTCTATAAAGCATCATAGGCTAGCGAAGCAGGCTCAAGAATTATATAGGTTCACCAATCATTATTACCCTTAATAAGCTGCATGCTGATTGGTATAGTAAGCACTGAAGCAGGCAAATGTCTTCAGCATCGCTCTGTTCCTCAGGGTCAGATGAAGAATGGGTCTGAAAGAGCTTTTCAGTGGGGGTTACAGGAAACAATGTCACTTTGCCTCCTGGGAGAAGGACTCTATGTAACACTGCAGAGCTGGGTAGAGGACAGCAAAATGACAAAATACTGGAGCAGGCAAAGGACAGGATGCAAATCAAAAAGCAGACATATACTTATATGAAGGAGTTTACTTATGGATATTGAGGTTACTGCAATAGCTATGAGATTTCTGTTCCAACATAAACAGATGATGAGGAAGAATGATCCGAAATACTTTTACCGCTGATTTTAAAGATAACATGAACCCTTAAATGATGTGTCTGCAGGGCACAATGCAGTCAGTGAATTCAATATGAAATGTCATTCGCTATCAGATTTAATGCGAAATGCATCTTTCTTTACCGAAAGTGTAAAAAGCGTGAAATGTTTTTTTCTTGTCTGATGCCTTGAATGTCACATTAACAGACATTATAGCAACTGTCGGATGGCTTGGGACTGTGCATGTTCTTGGGGTGCCATCACCAAATCAGTCTAAGTCTTCTAGTGGTCTTCTTTACCCAGTTCTCACCTGGGGTCCTGCTTCAGCCTTGCAACTGCCATTGACATCAATGGAAATGTTAACTAATAGCTTTCATCATGTTGGCTATTACAGAACTCGTCAGTGCTCCTGTAGTTCAACTGGTAGAGCACTGCGCCAGCAAGCAAGCACAAGGTTGGGAGTTTGATTCCCCGGAACACATGATATGTAAAAATTGATAGCCTGAATGCACTGTAAGTCGCTTTGGATAAAAGCATCTGTTAAATGCATACATTTAATTTAATTTAACTAAAAAATTAGAATACAGAAAGTTACTATATCTTACTTTAGTTACTATAACAATGTTATATTTACTAATAATACATTATTATATTAATAATATATTTAAAGATCTGATTTCATCTTGACTTCTAAACTGATCAAACCTGATATTTTGCCATTTTTAATGAATTCTCAAAATATTCAAATGACATGCAGAAACGCCTAATTCTTTACATGTCTCTACAACAATGTCCTGGTTAAACAGTGTTTTAGATTGGGTTATTATGATGTCTCAGAGGATTCAAACCTTATCTATCTAGTTTTAAGAATGTCTGGCAAGCACCCTGTTGTTGACAACAACAACAACAACAAAAAGATTGACCAATGTAACGGTCAGTCAGAAAGCATATACATTGTAAAGAAAAAAAAAGAAGATTGTAAAACTTTAGAATAGGTAACACTTAATAGTTGCTTATTAGCATGCATATTAGTAGAATATTAGCCATTAGTGCAAATTAAGAACATATTAATGCCTTATTCTACTTTACCTTATTCTACATCCCTAATCCTACCCAATACCTAAACCTTACAACTACCTTACTAACTATTAATAAGCAGTGAATTAAGAATTTATTGAGAGAAATGTTGCAGTTAATAGTTAACAATTGTTACCTATTATAAAGTGTTACCAAAATGATTAGCTTTCTCTCTAGCCTTATTTATATATGTCAAATGTTTATCCATAGTGATGGCATGGCTTCCAGTGCTGTCCCTCCAGATTTGCCCTTTGCATCTCATTTTATTTCTATTATTATTAAAATAGCCACTCTTTTTAGTGTTCCGGCAATGTTGGCATCATATAATATATTTTGGTCTGATGATTAAAGCAGATCTGACTCACTTGAGTGCAAATTATTCATAGTTACAACACAAGCACTCAAATGATCGAATAAATGTAATATGATCTATTCATTTATGTAGCCTCTTTGTATAAACACACACACACCATCTATCTATCTATCCATCTATCTATCTATCTATCCCGTTCAACACGACAGGTAACGTAGCAATTCAATAACAATGTTTTAGATGTATATTAATATATTAAAGTTGTTGAATCATGAGGTGAGCAGTGATTTGAGATACAGTATCTAGACTTTAAATAGTGCGGATGATCAGTCATCATCTAAGACTCATATAGCTCTTCATGACCTGGTGGGGAGTGGGGGAAAAACTTTTACATTGAGTTTAAGATAAGAGACAAATATTAATACATATCTCTCTATATGGAAAAGCAAATGCGTTACATACCTGTGGGAACGGTGAGCCAGCACGAAGTGTTGTTAATTCACTGCGGATACACGGATTCAACAGCAGCTGCAGCAAACCAGTGCCAATCATTTACAACTTTACGTCGTACAAACGCATCATTTCCGAGGCTATTAAGCTAAATACACGATATGTTCATTCACGGTTGTTATTAACAGTTCGCGTGTTGGCTTAATTTTATCGCTGCGTAGCGCTAATTTGACTCTGTCGCGCGTATTCTGCGAACATTAAACCAGCTGCTGGAGAAGTGTCCACCCACAGATATGACCGAGCTCAGAAAAGAAAACCTCGCGAGATCTTATCGCCTCTAATCAGTCTGACGTCTACATTCATGTTATCGCGAGAGCTTTGCAACAATTGAAAGAAACCATTACGAGAACGCAATGAAACAACACTAATAGCCTAATAGCAAATTCATGTTCTTGGTGATGTACTTACTTAGTCAGGTAACTTAAGAAAAGAGTGGGTTACGGCATACATATGTGCTCATCGACTTAAACCGAACATTAAACTTTAAATTTGCTTCGGTATAACTATAAATTAAACTTTAAAGATAAAGATTGCATATTTGAATATATCGGCTATAAAGTGATTTTGAATGAATACTAGGCTGTCAAACTCTCGGGTGTGACTGTAATTTACAGAAATTATTTTTTATTAACCAGCTAATCAAAATAATAATATAAATATACATTCAAGAATACCACTGGGATTTTGCTATAACTGATATACTCCTTTGCAAAATGAACGAAAATAATAATTGTATGACCTGACCAGGCTACTGATGTTCTTTAATGACCTACCTAAGAAATTACTGATGATTCATTTGTCTCTCAAAGGCTCGATGAATGAGTTCGTACAGTTTGTCGATTTTAAGCTGTAACACAACCCCCTCTAGAGCCAATTTGAGGGGCAACAATGCGTTCAGAGAATATCTGGTCGGCTTACCAGTAAAATAGTCTATATCTTTTAATCATCAACGTGATTTCTCAATGCCTATGTGTGTCATAATATGCTATGCGTCTATCTCATACATTTTAATTAGCATTTATTCTGTGGTAACCCGTTACAACGAAGAGCTCTTTAAATAGAAATAACACCTCTAGTGACCCAGTAGATGGCAGTAGATAGCTTTAAAATACATTTATGCTGTGTAGCGTTATCCAATAAGTGACATGTTAAAATAAATTCTGAATTCAAAATATATTCGTAGTGTTCAGGCAGTATTATACAATAAACCTTCATATTTAAAAAAAAAAAAAAAAAAAAAAAAAAAAAACTAATGGTAATGTCTTGTATGCATATGGCACTGACCCACATCTCTTTCCAGTGAACTGCAGTTTTATTACATCTTTGATAAGATCCATTGCGATTCTGTGTCTCCTGGGTAAGGAAGCAGGCTGAAATCAGAAGTAGGCTATCTGTAACTCGATCAAATGTGTCACATTGCTGATTGCTGTTCCGAGTGCATGTTTGCTCTACAATAGTTTCATGAATTATTTATAACTAATGATTCCATATGTGGGGCCTGTTAACTTGAATGGATGTATTTCGCTGTTGTCTCAGTCATGTCTGTCTATTACACAGTTTCCTAATGTGAAAGCATTTTCATGTGTGATGAAGGCTCAGTGTAACCTATATATGGAGATATAAATATAATATGAGTGTAGGCTTTTATCTAAATCCGAAAAGGTCAGTTGAATCATTTAACCCTGAATCCATTTCACTGCGGTCAAGCCAGCCGCCAAGTAGAAAAGCACGGTCAATCTAGCCGCCACGTTATTTCGAGGGTCGCGCATAAACTACGTATTACGGTCACACCGTCAGAGAACTGATCTGAATGGAGTGCTCTTCCAGCGAACGCTACTTTTTTCCCCCAACACACAGTCCGTTACTGTCTGATGCTGAATACCAAAATAAAAACCCTCTAATACTCATATTACAAAATAAGAACAATAATATATGCTTGTTGCATCTCTACATTCGAAAAGCTATACAAATAAAAGTTCTAGAATGCACAGACAGAAAGTACAGTGTCAGCTGCATGCTGCTGCATCTACTTTAAAAAATCTATAAAAATTAAAGTTATAGATTGCACAGGCCACTTACACCTCAGATTGAGAGTACACCTTGCCACGATGTCAGATGCATCGTTTCAGGACAGTCCGATGTGGAATTACAATATAAGAGCCTCTCAAATCTCATAAATGGGATGCTGCATCTCTATTTTCAAAAATCTATAAAAATCTAAGTTATAGATTGCACAGGCCACTTTCACCTCAGATTGAGAGTACACCTTGCCACAATGTCAGATGCATCGTTTCAGGACAGTCTGATGTGTAATTACAAAATAAAAGCCTCTCACATCTAAGAAAAAAAAAACTGCTGCATCTCTACTTTGAAAAATGTAAATATAAAAAAGTTATAGATTGCACAGGCCACTTTCACCTCAGATTGAGAGTACACCTTGCCACAATGTCAGCTGCATCGTTTCAGGACGGTCTGATGTGGAATTACAAAATAAGAGCCTCCCAAATCTCATAAACAAGCTGCTTCATCTCTACTTTCAAAATTATATATTTAAAAAAGTTATGGATTGCACAGGAAACTTTGACTTCAGCTTGAGAGTACACCTTGCCACAATGTCAGCTGCATCGTTTCAGGACGGTCTGATGTGGAATTACAAAATAAGAGCCTCCCAAATCTCATAAACAAGCTGCTTCATCTCTACTTTCAAAATTATATATTTAAAAAAGTTATGGATTGCACAGGAAACTTTCACCTCAGATTGAGAGTACACCTTGCCACAATGTCAGCTGCATCGTTTCAGGACAGTCTGATGTGTAATTACAAGATAAGAGCCCCCCAAATATAATAAATGAGATGCTACATCTCTATATAAAAAAATCTATAAAAAATACAGTTATACATTGCACTGGCCACTTTCACCTCAAATTGAGAGTACACCTAACCACAATGTCAGATGAATCGTTTCAGGACGGTCTAATGTGAGATTACAACATAAGAGCCTCCCAAATCTCATAAATAGGATGCTGCATCTCTATATTCAAAAATCTATAAAAATCTAAGTTCTACATTGCACAGGCCACTTTCAACATAGATTGAGAGTACACCTTACCACAATGTCAGCTGCATCGTTTCAGGATGGTCTGATGTAAGATTACAACATAAGAGCCTCCCAAATCTCATAAATAGGATGCTGCATCTCTATATTCAAAAATCTATAAAAATCTAAGTTCTACATTGCACAGGCCACTTTCAACATAGATTGAGAGTACACCTTACCACAATGTCAGCTGCATCGTTTCAGGACGGTCTGATGTGGAATTACAAAATAAGAGCCTCTCAAATCTCATAAATGAGATGCTGCATCTCTATATTAGAAAATCTATAAAAATCTATAAGAAATTAAAGTTATAGATTGCACAGGCCACTTTCACCTCAAATTGAGAGTACACCTTGCCACAATGTCAGCTGCATCGTTTCAGGACAGTCTGATGTGGAATTACAACATAAGAGCCTCCCAAATCTCATAAATAGGATGCTGCATCTCTATATTCAAAAATCTATAAAAATCTAAGTTCTACATTGCACAGGCCACTTTCAACATAGATTGAGAGTACACCTTACCACAATGTCAGCTGCATCGTTTCAGGACGGTCTGATGTAAGATTACAAAATAAGAGCCCCCCAAATATCATAAATGAGATGCTACATCTCTATATAAAAAAATCTATAAAAAGTAAAGCTATACATTGCACAGACCACTTTCACCTCAGATTGAGAGTACACCTTACCACAATGTCAGCTGCATCGTTTCAGGACGGTCTGATGTGGAATTACAAAATAAGAGCCTCTCAAATCTCATAAATGAGATGCTGCATCTCTATATTAGAAAATCTATAAAAATCCATCCATCCATCCATCATCTTCCGCTTATCCGGGGCCGGGTCGCGGGGGCAACAGTCTAAGACGCCCAGACTTCCCTCTCCCTAGCCATTTCCTCCAGCTCTTCCGGGGGGACCCCGAGGCGTTCCTAGGCCAGCCGGGAGACATAGTCCCTCCAGCGTGTCCTAGGTCTTCCCCGGGGCCTGCTCCCGGTGAGACGTGCCTGGAACACCTCCCTGGGAAGGCGTCCAGGAGGCATCCGAAATAGATGCCCGAGCCACCTCAGCTGGCTCCTCTCGATGTGGAGGAGCAACGGCTCTACTCTGAGCTCCTCCCGAGTGACCGAGCTTCTCACCCTATCTCTAAGGGAGCGCCCAGCCACCCGACGGAGAAAGCTCATTTCGGCCGCCTGTATCCGGGATCTTGTCCTTTCGGTCATGACCCACAGCTCATGACCATAGGTGAGAGTAGGAACGTAGATTGACCGGTAAATCGAGAGCTTTGCCTTACAGCTCCTTCTTCACCACGACAGACCGGTACAGCGACCGCATTACTGCAGAAGCTGCACCGATCCGTCTGTCAATCTCACGTTCCATCCTTCCCTCACTCGTGAACAAGACTCCAAGATACCTGAACTCCTCCACTTGAGGCAGGACCTCTCCACCAACCTGAAGTGGGCAATCCACCCTTTTCCGACTGAGAACCATGGCCTCGGACTTGGAGGTGCTGATTCTCATCCCAGCCGATTCACACTCGGCTGCAAACCGTCCCAATGCACACTGAAGGTCCTGGTCTGAGGATGCCAACACGACAACATCATCCGCAAAAAGCAGCGACGAAATCGTATGGTCCCCAAACCGGACACTCTCCGGCCCTTGGCTGCGCCTAGAAATTCTGTCCATAAAAATTATGAACAGAACCGGTGACAAAGGGCAGCCCTGCCGGAGTCCAACATGCACCGGGAACAGGTCTGACTTACTGCCGGCAATGCGAACCAAGCTCTTGCTCCGGTCGTACAGGGACCGAACAGCCCTAAGTAGGGAGCCGCCGACCCCATACTCCCGGAGCACCCTCCACAGGATGTCGCGAGGAACACGGTCGAATGCCTTCTCCAAGTCCACAAAACACATGTGGACTGGTTGGGCAAACTCCCATGAACCCTCCAGCACCCTGGAAAGGGTATAGAGCTGGTCCAGTGTTCCACGACCGGGACGAAAACCACACTGTTCCTCCTGGATCCGAGGTTCCACTATCGGCCGAATTCTCCTCTCCAGTACCCTGGCATAGACTTTTCCAGGGAGGCTGAGAAGTGTGATCCCCCTATAGTTGGAACACACTCTCCGGTCCCCCTTCTTGAAAAGAGGAACCACCACCCCGGTCTGCCAGTCCAGAGGTACTGTCCCCAACCGCCATGCGATGTTGCAGAGGCGTGCCAGCCAAGACAGCCCCACAACATCCAGAGACTTGAGGTACTCGGGGCGGATCTCGTCCACCCCCGGTGCCTTGCCACCGAGGAGCTTTTTAACTACCTCGATGACTTCAGCCCGGGTGATGGACGAGTGCTCCTCCGAGTCCCCAGCCACTGCTTCCTCAACGGAACACAAGTCGGTGGGATTGAGAAGATCCTCGAAGTATTCCTTCCACCGCCCGACGATATCCCCAGTTGAGGTCAACAGGTGCCCATCTCTACTGTAAACAGTGTTGGTAGGGCACTGCTTCCCCCTCCTGAGGCGTCGAACAGTTTGCCAGAATCTCTTCAAGGCCAACCGATAGTCCTTCTCCATGGCCTCATCGAACTCCTCCCAGGCCCGAGTTTTTGCCTCCACGACTACCCGGGCTGCAGTCCGCTTGGCCTGCCGGTACCTGTCAGCTGCCTCCGGAGTCCCACAAGCCATCCAGGCCCGATAGGACTCCTTCTTCAGCTTGACAGCATCCCTTACTTCCGGTGTCCACCACCGGGTTTGGGGATTGCCGCCTCGACAGGCACCGGAGACCTTACGGCCACAGCTCCGAGCAGCCGCAGCGACAATGGAGGTGGAGAACATGGTCCACTCGGACTCAATATCTCCAGACTCCCTCGGGATCCGGTCGAAGCTCTGCTGGAGGTGGGAGTTGAAGATCTCTCTGACAGGGGGCTCGGCCAAACGTTCCCAACAGACCCTCACAGTACGTTTGGGTCTGCCGAGTCTGTCCAGCTTCCTCCCCCGCCATCGGATCCAACTCACCACCAGGTGGTGATCAGTTGACAGCTCCGCCCCTCTCTTCACCCGAGTGTCCAAGACATATGGCCGAAGGTCTGATGACACGACCACAAAGTCGATCATCGACCTCCGGCCAAGGGTGTCCTGGTGCCACGTGCACTGGTGGACACCCTTATGCTTGAACATGGTGTTCGTTATGGACAAACCGTGGTTAGCACAGAAATCCAATAACAGAACACCGCTCGGATTCAGGTCAGGGGGGCCGTTCCTCCCAATCACGCCCCTCCAGGTGTCACTGTCACTGCCCACATGAGCGTTGAAGTCCCCCAGTAGAACGACGGAGTCTCTAGTCGGAGCACTTTCCAGCACCCCTCCCAGAGACTCCAAGAAGGCCGGGTAGTCCGCACTGCCGTTCGGCCCGTAGGCACAAACGACAGTGAGAGACCTATCCCTGACTCGAAGGCACAGGGAAGCGACCCTCTCGTTCACCGGGGTAAACTCCAACACATGGCGGCTGAGCTGGGGGGCTATTAGCAAACCCACTCCAGCCCTCCGCCTCTCACCATGGGCAACTCCAGAGTGGTAGAGAGTCCAGCCTCTCTCAAGAAGTGTGGTTCCAGAGCCCAAGCTGTGCGTTGAGGTGAGCCCGACTATCTCTAGTCGGTACCTCTCGACCTCCCGCACAAGCTCAGGCTCCTTCCCCGCCAACGAGGTGACATTCCACGTCCCTAAAGCCAGATTCCGTGTCCAGAGATCGGGTCGTCGGGGGTCTCGCCTTCGACTGTCGCCCGATCCTCTATGCACCGGCCCCTTACGCTCCCTCCTGCAGGTGGTGAGCCCACAGGAGGGCGGCCCCACGTCACTCCTTCGGGCTAAGCCCGGCCGGACCCCATGGGGGAAGGCCCGGCCACCAGGCGCTCGCATACGAGCCCCAACCCCGGGCCTGGCTCCAGGGTGGGGCCCCGGCTGCGCCATGCCGGGCGACGTCACGGTCCTTGATTTTAATTTTGCCATAAGGGGTTTTATGAACTGTTCTTAGTCTGGCCCGTCACCAAGGACCTGTTTGCCTTGGGAGACCCTACCAGGAGCATATAGCCCCAGACAACATAGCTCCCAGGATCATTCGGGTACTCAAACCTCTCCACCACGATAAGGTGACAGTTCAAGGAGTTCAAGGATTTTTTTTTATAAAAATCTATAAAAAAATTAAAGTTATAGATTGCACAGGCCACTTTCACCTCAAATTGAGAGTACACCTTGCCACAATGTCAGCTGCATCGTTTCAGGACAGTCTGATGTGGAATTACAACATAAGAGCCTCCCAAATCTCATAAATAGGATGCTGCATCTCTATATTCAAAAATCTATAAAAATCTAAGTTCTACATTGCACAGGCCACTTTCAACATAGATTGAGAGTACACCTTACCACAATGTCAGCTGCATCGTTTCAGGACGGTCTGATGTAAGATTACAAAATAAGAGCCCCCCAAATATCATAAATGAGATGCTACATCTCTATATAAAAAAATCTATAAAAAGTAAAGCTATACATTGCAGAGACCACTTTCACCTCAGATTGAGAGTACACCTTACCACAATGTCAGCTGCATCGTTTCAGGACGGTCTGATGTGGAATTACAAAATAAGAGCCTCTCAAATCTCATAAATGAGATGCTGCATCTCTATATTAGAAAATCTATAAAAATCTATAAAAAATTAAAGTTATAGATTGCACAGGCCACTTTCACCTCAAATTGAGAGTACACCTTGCCACAATGTCAGCTGCATCGTTTCAGGACAGTCTGATGTGGAATTACAAAATAAGAGCCTCCCAAATATCATAAATGGGATGCTGCATCTCTATATAAAAATAAATCTATAAAAATTAAAGTTATACATTGCACAGACCATTTTCACCTCAGATTGAGAGTACATCTTGCCACAATGTCAGATGCATCGTTTCAGGACGGTCTGATGTGAGATTACAACATAAGAGCCTCCCAAATCTCATAAATAGGATAGTGCATCTCTATATTCAAAAATCTATAAAAATCTAAGTTCTAGATTGCACAGGCCACTTTCACCTCAGATTGAGAGTACACCTTACCACAATGTCAGCTGCATCGTTTCAGGACAGTCTGATGTGGAATTACAAAATAAGAGCCTCCCAAATCTCATAAACAAGCTGCTTCATCTCTACTTTCAAAATGATACATTTAAAAAAGTTATGGATTGCACAGGACACTTTCACCTCAGATTGAGAGTACACCTTGCCACAATGTCAGCTGCATCGTTTCAGGACAGTCTGATGTGTAATTACAAGATAAGAGCCCCCCAAATATAATAAATGAGATGCTACATCTCTATATAAAAAAATCTATAAAAAATACAGTTATACATTGCACTGGCCACTTTCACCTCAAATTGAGAGTACACCTAACCACAATGTCAGATGAATCGTTTCAGGACGGTCTGATGTGAGATTACAACATAAGAGCCTCCCAAATCTCATAAATAGGATGCTGCATCTCTATATTCAAAAATCTATAAAAATCTAAGTTCTACATTGCACAGGCCACTTTCAACATAGATTGAGAGTACACCTTACCACAATGTCAGCTGCATCGTTTCAGGACGGTCTGATGTAAGATTACAAAATAAGAGCCCCCCAAATATCATAAATGAGATGCTACATCTCTATATAAAAAAATCTATAAAAAGTAAAGCTATACATTGCACAGACCACTTTCACCTCAGATTGAGAGTACACCTTACCACAATGTCAGCTGCATCGTTTCAGGACGGTCTGATGTGGAATTACAAAATAAGAGCCTCTCAAATCTCATAAATGAGATGGTGCATCTCTATATTAGAAAATCTATAAAAATATATAAAAAATTAAAGTTATAGATTGCACAGGCCACTTTCACCTCAAATTGAGAGTACACCTTGCCACAATGTCAGCTGCATCGTTTCAGGACAGTCTGATGTGGAATTACAACATAAGAGCCTCCCAAATCTCATAAATAGGATGCTGCATCTCTATATTCAAAAATCTATAAAAATCTAAGTTCTACATTGCACAGGCCACTTTCAACATAGATTGAGAGTACACCTTACCACAATGTCAGCTGCATCGTTTCAGGACAGTCTGATGTAAGATTACAAAATAAGAGCCCCCCAAATATCATAAATGAGATGCTACATCTCTATATAAAAAAATCTATAAAAAGTAAAGCTATACATTGCAGAGACCACTTTCACCTCAGATTGAGAGTACACCTTACCACAATGTCAGCTGCATCGTTTCAGGACGGTCTGATGTGGAATTACAAAATAAGAGCCTCTCAAATCTCATAAATGAGATGCTGCATCTCTATATTAGAAAATCTATAAAAATCTATAAAAAATTAAAGTTATAGATTGCACAGGCCACTTTCACCTCAAATTGAGAGTACACCTTGCCACAATGTCAGCTGCATCGTTTCAGGACAGTCTGATGTGGAATTACAAAATAAGAGCCTCCCAAATCTCATAAATGGGATGCTGCATCTCTATATAAAAATAAATCTATAAAAATTAAAGTTATACATTGCACAGACCATTTTCACCTCAGATTGAGAGTACATCTTGCCACAATGTCAGATGCATCGTTTCAGGACGGTCTGATGTGAGATTACAACATAAGAGCCTCCCAAATCTCATAAATAGGATAGTGCATCTCTATATTCAAAAATCTATAAAAATCTAAGTTCTAGATTGCACAGGCCACTTTCACCTCAGATTGAGAGTACACCTTACCACAATGTCAGCTGCATCGTTTCAGGACAGTCTGATGTGGAATTACAAAATAAGAGCCTCCCAAATCTCATAAACAAGCTGCTTCATCTCTACTTTCAAAATGATACATTTAAAAAAGTTATGGATTGCACAGGACACTTTCACCTCAGATTGAGAGTACACCTTGCCACAATGTCAGCTGCATCGTTTCAGGACAGTCTGATGTGTAATTACAAAATAAGAGCCCCCCAAATATAATAAATGAGATGCTACATCTCTATATAAAAAAATCTATAAAAATTAAAGTTATACAATGCACAGGCCACTTTCACCTCAGATTGAGAGTACACCTTACCACAATGTCAGCTGCATCGTATATGGACGGTCTGATGTGGAATTACAAAATAAGAGCCTCTCAAATCTCATAAATGAGATGCTGCATCTCTAAATTAGAAAATCTATAAAAAATAAAGTTATAGATTGCACAGGCCACTTTCACCTCAAATTGAGAGTACACCTTGCCACAATGTCAGCTGCATTGTTTCAGGACGGTCTGATGTGGAATTACAAAATAAGAGCCTCCCAAATCTAATAAATAGGATGCTGCATCTCTATATTCAAAAATCTATAAAAATCTAATTTATAGATTGCACAGGCCACTTTCACCTCAGATTGAGAGTACACCTTGCCGCAATGTCAGCTGCATCGTTTCAGGACAGTCTGATGTGTAATTACAAAATAAAAGCCTCCCAAATCTCATAAAAAAGCTGCTGCATCTCTACTTTCAAAAATATCTAAAAATAAAAGTTATAGATTGCACAGACCACTTTCACCTCAGATTGAAAGTACACCTTGCCACAATTTCAGCTGCATCGTTTCAGGACAGTCTGATGTGTAATTGCAAAATAAAAGCCTCGGCCACTTTCACCTCAGATTGAGAGTACACCTTGCCGCAATGTCAGCTGCATCGTTTCAGGACAGTCTGATGTGTAATTACAAAATAAAAGCCTCCCAAATCTCATAAAAAAGCTGCTGCATCTCTACATTCAAAAATATCTAAAAATAAAAGTTATAGATTGCACAGACCACTTTCACCTCAGATTGAGAGTACACCTTGCCACAATTTCAGCTGCATCGTTTCAGGACAGTCTGATGTGTAATTACAAAATAAAAGCCTCCCAAATCTCAAAAATTAGCTGTTGCATCTCTACTTTCAAAATGATACATTTAAAAAAGTTATGGATTGCACAGGACACTTTCACCTCAGATTGAGAGTACACCTTGCCACAATGTCAGCTGCATCGTTTCAGGACAGTCTGATGTGTAATTACAAAATAAGAGCCCCCCAAATATAATAAATGAGATGCTACATCTCTATATAAAAAAATCTATGAAAATTAAAGTTATACAACGCACAGGCCACTTTCACCTCAGATTGAGAGTACACCTTACCACAATGTCAGCTGCATCGTATATGGACGGTCTGATGTGGAATTACAAAATAAGAGCCTCTCAAATCTCATAAATGAGATGCTGCATCTCTAAATTAGAAAATCTATGAAAAATAAAGTTATAGATTGCACAGGCCACTTTCACCTCAAATTGAGAGTACACCTTGCCACGATGTCAGCTGCATTGTTTCAGGACGGTGTGATGTGGAATTACAAAATAAGAGCCTCCCAAATCTAATAAATAGGATGCTGCATCTCTATATTCAAAAATCTATAAAAATCTAAGTTATAGATTGCACAGGCCACTTTCACCTCAGATTGAGAGTACACCTTGCCGCAATGTCAGCTGCATCGTTTCAGGACAGTCTGATGTGTAATTACAAAATAAAAGCCTCCCAAATCTCATAAAAAAGCTGCTGCATCTCTACATTCAAAAATATCTAAAAATAAAAGTTATAGATTGCACAGACCACTTTCACCTCAGATTGAAAGTACACCTTGCCACAATTTCAGCTGCATCGTTTCAGGACAGTCTGATGTGTAATTACAAAATAAAAGCCTCGGCCACTTTCACCTCAGATTGAGAGTACACCTTGCCGCAATGTCAGCTGCATCGTTTCAGGACAGTCTGATGTGTAATTACAAAATAAAAGCCTCCCAAATCTCATAAAAAAGCTGCTGCATCTCTACATTCAAAAATATCTAAAAATAAAAGTTATAGATTGCACAGACCACTTTCACCTCAGATTGAGAGTACACCTTGCCACAATTTCAGCTGCATCGTTTCAGGACAGTCTGATGTGTAATTACAAAATAAAAGCCTCCCAAATCTCAAAAATTAGCTGTTGCATCTCTACTTTTGAAATTATATATTGAAAAAAAATATTGATTGCACAGGCCACTTTCACCTCAGATTTAGAGTACACCTAGCCAAAATGTCAGCTGCATCGTTTCAGGACAGTCTGATGTGTAATTACAAAATAAAAGCCTCCCAAATCTCATAAAAAAGCTGCTGCATCTCTACTTTCAAAAATATATAAAAATAAAAGTTATAGATTGCACAGACCACTTTCACCTCAGATTGAGAGTACACCTTGCCGCAATGTCAGCTGCATGGTTTCAGGACAGTCTGATGTGTAATTACAAAATAAAAGCCTCCCAAATCTCATAAAAAAGCTGATGCATCTCTACTTTCAAAAATCTATAAAAACAAAAGTTATAGATTGCACAGGCCACTTTCACCTCAGATTGAGAGTACACCTTGCCACAATGTCAGCTGCATCGTTTCAGGACAGTCTGATGTGTAATTACAAAATAAAAGCCTCCCAAATCTCATAAAAAAGCTGCTGCATCTCTACATTCAAAAATATCTAAAAATAAAAGTTATAGATTGCACAGACCACTTTCACCTCAGATTGAGAGAACACCATGCCACAATGTCAGCTGCATCGTTTCAGAAATCTATAAAAATCTAAGTTATAGATTGCACAGGCCACTTTCACCTCAGATTGAGAGTACACCTTGCCAAAATGTCTACACGACAGTCTGATGTGTAATTACAAAATAAAAGCCTCCCAAATCTCAAAAATAAGCTGCTGCATCTCTACTTTCGAAATTATATATTCCTAAAACGATGCATCTGACATTGTGGCAAGGTGTACTCTCAATCAGAGGTGAAAGTGGCCTGTGCAATCCATAACTTTTTTTAATATACATTTTTGAAAGTAGAGATGCAACAGTTTTTTTTTTTAGATGTGGGAGGCCTTTATTTTGTAATTACACATCAGACTGTCCTGAAACGATGCAGCTGACATTGTGGCAAGGTGTACTCTCAATCTGAGGTGAAAGTGGCCTGTGCAATCTATAACTTAGATGTTTATAGATTTTTGAAAATAGATGCAGCATCCCATTTATGAGATTTGTGAGGCTCTTATTTTGTAATTCCACATCAGACTGTCCTGAAACGATGCATCTGACATCGTGACAAGGTGTACTCTCAATCTGAGGTGAAAGTGGCCTGTGCAATCTATAACTTAAAATTTTATAGATTTTCTGAAATAGATGCAGCATCTCATTTATGATATTTGGGGGGGCTCTTATTTTGTAATTACACATCAGACTGTCCTGAAACGATGCAGCTGACATTGTGGCAAGGTGTACTCTCAATCTGAGGTGAAAGTGGCCTGTGCAATCTATAACTTAGATGTTTATAGATTTTTGAAAATAGATGCAGCATCCCATTTATGAGATTTGTGAGGCTCTTATTTTGTAATTCCACATCAGACTGTCCTGAAACGATGCATCTGACATCGTGACAAGGTGTACTCTCAATCTGAGGTGAAAGTGGCCTGTGCAATCTATACATTTTATTTATATATAATTTTGAAAGTAGAGCTGAAGCAGCTTGTTTATGAGATTTGAGAGGATCTTATTTTGTAATTACACATCAGACCGTCCTGAAACGATGCAGCTGACATTGTGGCAATGTGTACTCTCGATCTGAGGTGAAAGTGGCCTGTGCAATCTATACATTTTATTTATATATAATTTTGAAAGTAGAGCTGAAGCATCTCATTTATGATATTTGGGGGGGGCTCTTATTTTGTAATTACACATCAGACTGTCCTGAAACGATGCAGCTGACGTTGTGGTAAGGTGTACTCTCAATCTATGTTGAAAGTGGCCTGTGCAATGTAGAACTTAGATTTTTATAGATTTTTGAATATAGAGATGCAGCATCCTATTTATGAGATTTGGGAGGCTCTTATGTTGTAATCTCACATCAGACCATCCTGAAACGATGCATCTGACATTGTGGCAAGGTGTACTCTCAATCAGAGGTGAAAGTGGCCTGTGCAATCTATAACTTTTTTTAATATACATTTTTGAAAGTAGAGATGCAACAGTTTTTTTTTTAGATGTGGGAGGCCTTTATTTTGTAATTACACATCAGACTGTCCTGAAACGATGCAGCTGACATTGTGGCAAGGTGTACTCTCAATCTGAGGTGAAAGTGGCCTGTTCAATCTATAACTTAGATGTTTATAGATTTTTGAAAATAGATGCAGCATCCCATTTATGAGATTTGTGAGGCTCTTATTTTGTAATTCCACATCAGACTGTCCTGAAACGATGCATCTGACATTGTGGCAAGGTGTACTCTCAATCTGAGGTGAAAGTGGCCTGTGCAATCCATAGCTTTAATTTTTATAGATTTTCTAATATAGAGATGCAGCATCTCATTTATGAGATTTGAGAGGCTCTTATTTTGTAATTCCATATCGGACCGTCCTGATAAGATGCAGCTGACATTGTGGTAAAGTGTACTCTCAATCTGAGGTGAAAGTGGCCTGTGCAATGTAGAACTTAGATTTTTATAGATTTTTGAATATAGAGATGCAGCATCCTATTTATGAGATTTGGGAGGCTCTTATGTTGTAATCTCACATCAGACCGTCCTGAAACGATGCATCTGACATTGTGGTAAGGTGTACTCTCAATCTGATGTGAAAGTGGCCTGTGCAATGTATAACTTTAATTTGTATAGATTTTTTTATATAGAGATGTAGCATCTCATTTATTATATTTGGGGGGCTCTTATCTTGTAATTACACATCAGACTGTCCTGAAACGATGCAGCTGACATTGTGGCAAGGTGTACTCTCAAGCTGAGGTGAAAGTTTCCTGTGCAATCCATAATTTTTTTAAATATATAATTTTGAAAGTAGAGATGAAGCAGCTTGTTTATGAGATTTGGGAGGCTCTTATTTTGTAATTCCACATCAGACCGTCCTGAAACGATGCAGCTGACATTGTGGCAAGGTGTACTCTCAATCTGAGGTGAAAGTGGCCTGTGCAATCTATAACTTTTTTAAATTTTCATTTTTCAAAGTATAGATGCAGCAGTTTTTTTTTCTTAGATGTGAGAGGCTTTTATTTTGTAATTACACATCAGACTGTCCTGAAACGATGCAGCTGACATTGTGGCAAGGTGTACTCTCAATCTGAGGTGAAAGTGGCCTGTGCAATCTATAACTTAATTTTTTATAGATTTTCTAATTTAGATGCAGCATCTCATTTATGAGATTTGAGAGGCTCTTATTTTGTAATTCCACATCAGACCGTCCATATACGATGCAGCTGACATTGTGGTAAGGTGTACTCTCAATCTGAGGTGAAGGTGGCCTGTGCAATCTATAACTTAGATTTCTATAGATTTTTTTTTAAAATAGAGATGCAGCATCCCATTTATGAGATTTGGGAGGCTCTTATTTTGTAATTCCACATCAGACCATCCTGAAACGATGCATCTGACATCGTGGCAAGGTGTACTCTCAATCTGAGGTGAAAATGGTCTGTGCAATGTATAACTTTAATTTTATAGATTTATTTTTATATAGATGCAGCATCCCATTTATGAGATTTGGGAGGCTCTTATGTTGTAATCTCACATCAGACCGTCCTGAAACGATGCATCTGACATTGTGGCAAGATGTACTCTCAATCTGAGGTGAAAATGGTCTGTGCAATGTATAACTTTAATTTTTATAGATTTTTGAATATAGAGATGCAGCATCCTATTTATGAGATTTGGGAGGCTCTTTTGTTGTAATCTCACATCAGACCATCCTGAAACGATGCATCTGACATTGTGGCAAGATGTACTCTCAATCTGAGGTGAAAATGGTCTGTGCAATGTATAACTTTAATTTTTATAGATTTTTGAATATAGAGATGCAGCATCCTATTTATGAGATTTGGGAGGCTCTTATGTTGTAATCTCACATCAGACCATCCTGAAACGATGCATTTGACATTGTGGCAAAATGTACTCTCAATCTGAGGTGAAAATGGTCTGTGCAATGTATAACTTTAATTTTTATAGATTCATTTTTATATAGAGATGCAGAATCCCATTTATGAGATTTGGGAGGCTCTTATTTTGTAATTCCACATCAGACTGTCCTGAAACGATGCAGCTGACATTGTGGCAAGGTGTACTCTCAATTTGAGGTGAAAGTGGCCTGTGCAATCTATAACTTTACTTTTTATAGATTTTTTTATATAGAGATGTAGCATCTCATTTATGATATTTGGGGGGCTCTTATTTTGTAATCTCACATCAGACCGTCCTGAAACGATGCAGCTGACATTGTGGTAAGGTGTACTCTCAATCTATGTTGAAAGTGGCCTGTGCAATGTAGAACTTAGATTTTTATAGATTTTTGAATATAGAGATGCAGCATCCTATTTATGAGATTTGGGCGGCTCTTATGTTGTAATCTCACATCAGACCATCCTGAAACGATGTATCTGACATTGTGGCAAGATGTACTCTCAATCTGAGGTGAAAATAGTCTGTGCAATGTATAACTTTAATTTTTATAGATTTATTTTTATATAGAGATGCAGCATCCCATTTATGAGATTTGGGAGGCTCTTATTTTGTAATTCCACATCAGACCGTCCTGAAACGATGCAGCTGACATTGTGGCAAGGTGTACTCTCAATCTGAGGTGAAAGTGGCCTGTGCAATCTATAACTTTTTTAAATTTTCATTTTTCAAAGTATAGATGCAGCAGCTTTTTTGTGAGATGTGGGAGGCTCTTATTTTGTAATTCCACATCAGACCGTCCTGAAACAATGCAGCTGACATTGTGGCAAGGTGTACTCTCAATTTGAGGTGAAAGTGGCCTGTGCAATCTATAACTTTATTTTTTATAGATTTTCTAATTTAGATGCAGCATTTCATTTATGAGATTTGAGAGGCTCTTATTTTGTAATTCCACATCAGACCGTCCATATACGATGCAGCTGACATTGTGGTAAGGTGTACTCTCAATCTGAGGTGAAAGTGGCCTGTGCATTGTATAACTTTAATTTTTATAGATTTCTTTATATAGAGATGTAGCATCTCATTTATTATATTTGGGGGGCTCTTATTTAGTAATTACACATCAGACTGTCCTGAAACGATGCATCTGACATCGTGGCAAGGTGTACTCTCAATCTGAGGTGAAAGTGGTCTGTGCCATCTATAACTTTTTTAAATTTACATTTTTCAAAGTAGAGATGCAGCAGGGTTTTTTTTTAGATGTGGCATGCTTTTATTTTGTAATTACACATCAGACTGTCCTGAAACGATGCAGCTGACATTGTGGCAAGGTGTACTCTCAATCTGAGGTGAAGGTGGCCTGTGCAATCTATTACTTAGATTTCTATAGATTTTTTTTTAAAATAGAGATGCAGCATCCCATTTATGAGATTTGGGAGGCTCTTATTTTGTAATTCCACATCAGACCATCCTGAAACGATGCATCTGACATCGTGGCAAGGTGTACTCTCAATCTGAGGTGAAAATGGTCTGTGCAATGTATAACTTTAATTTTATAGATTTATTTTTATATAGATGCAGCATCCCATTTATGAGATTTGGGAGGCTCTTATGTTGTAATCTCACATCAGACCGTCCTGAAACGATGCATCTGACATTGTGGCAAGATGTACTCTCAATCTGAGGTGAAAATGGTCTGTGCAATGTATAACTTTAATTTTTATAGATTTTTGAATATAGAGATGCAGCATCCTATTTATGAGATTTGGGAGGCTCTTATGTTGTAATCTCACATCAGACCATCCTGAAACGATGCATCTGACATTGTGGCAAGATGTACTCTCAATCTGAGGTGAAAATGGTCTGTGCAATGTATAACTTTAATTTTTATAGATTTTTGAATATAGAGATGCAGCATCCTATTTATGAGATTTGGGAGGCTCTTATGTTGTAATCTCACACCAGACCATCCTGAAACGATGCATTTGACATTGTGGCAAAATGTACTCTCAATCTGAGGTGAAAATGGTCTGTGCAATGTATAACTTTAATTTTTATAGATTTATTTTTATATAGAGATGCAGCATCCCATTTATGAGATTTGGGAGGCTCTTATGTTGTAATCTCACGTCAGACCGTCCTGAAACGATGCATCTGACATTGTGGCAAGGTGTACTCTCAATCAGAGGTGAAAGTGGCCTGTGCAATCTATAACTTTACTTTTTATAGATTTTTTTATATAGATGTAGCATCTCATTTATGATATTTGGGGGGCTCTTATTTTGTAATTACACATCAGACTGTCCTGAAACGATGCAGCTGACATTGTGGTAAGGTGTACTCTCAATCTATGTTGAAAGTGGCCTGTGCAATGTAGAACTTAGATTTTTATAGATTTTTGAATATAGAGATGCAGCATCCTATTTATGAGATTTGGGAGGCTCTTATGTTGTAATCTCACATCAGACCATCCTGAAACGATGCATCTGACATTGTGGTAAGGTGTACTCTCAATCTGAGGTGAAAGTGGCCTGTGCAATGTATAACTTTAATTTTTATAGATTTTTTTATATAGTGATGTAGCATCTCATTTATTATATTTGGGGGGCTCTTATCTTGTAATCTCACATCAGACCGTCCTGAAACGATGCATCTGACATTGTGGCAAGGTGTACTCTCAATCAGAGGTGAAAGTGGCCTGTGCAATCTATAACTTTACTTTTTATAGATTTTTTTATATAGATGTAGCATCTCATTTATGATATTTGGGGGGCTCTTATTTTGTAATTACACATCAGACTGTCCTGAAACGATGCAGCTGACATTGTGGTAAGGTGTACTCTCAATCTATGTTGAAAGTGGCCTGTGCAATGTAGAACTTAGATTTTTATAGATTTTTGAATATAGAGATGCAGCATCCTATTTATGAGATTTGGGAGGCTCTTATGTTGTAATCTCACATCAGACCATCCTGAAACGATGCATCTGACATTGTGGTAAGGTGTACTCTCAATCTGAGGTGAAAGTGGCCTGTGCAATGTATAACTTTAATTTTTATAGATTTTTTTATATAGAGATGTAGCATCTCATTTATTATATTTTGGGGGCTCTTATCTTGTAATTACACATCAGACTGTCCTGAAACGATGCAGCTGACATTGTGGTAAGGTGTACTCTCAAGCTGAGGTGAAAGTTTCCTGTGCAATCCATAACTTTTTTAAATATATAATTTTGAAAGTAGAGATGAAGCAGCTTGTTTATGAGATTTGGGAGGCTCTTATTTTGTAATTCCACATCAGACCGTCCTGAAACGATGCAGCTGACATTGTGGCAAGGTGTACTCTCAATCTGAGGTGAAAGTGGCCTGTGCAATCTATAACTTTTTTAAATTTACATTTTTCAAAGTAGAGATGCAGCTTTTTTTTTTCTTAGATGTGAGAGGCTTTTATTTTGTAATTACACATCAGACTGTCCTGAAACGATGCAGCTGACATTGTGGCAAGGTGTACTCTCAAACTGAGGTGAAAGTTGCCTGTGCAATCTATAACTTAGATTTTTATAGATTTTTGAAAATAGAGATGCAGCATCCCATTTATGAGATTTGAGAGGCTCTTATATTGTAATTCCACATCGGACTGTCCTGAAACGATGCATCTGACATCGTGGCAAGGTGTACTCTCAATCTGAGGTGAAAGTGGCCTGTGCAATCTATAACTTTACTTTTTATAGATTTTTTAAAGTAGATGCAGCAGCATGCAGCGGACACTGTACTTTCTGTCTGTGCATTCTAGAACTTTTATTTGTATAGCTTTTCGAATGTAGAGATGCAACAAGCATATATTATTGTTCTTTTTTTTGTAATATGAGTATTAGAGGGTTTTTATTTTGGTATTCAGCATCAGACAGTAACGGACTGTGTGTTGGGGGAAAAAAGTAGCGTTCGCTGGAAGAGCACTCCATTCAGATCAGTTCTCTGAAGGTGTTACCGTAATACGTAGTTTATACGCGACCCTCGAAATAACGTGGCGGCTAGATTGACCGTGCTTTTCTACTTGGCGGCTGGCTTGACCGCAGTTCCATTTCGGACGCAATTTGCACAAGGTTTCATACTCCTCCGTGTGCCGTTACGAGCAATATAAATATAACTTTCTGGCCCACACAAAATAGGTTCGCTTAAAAACAACTAGAAGATGAAAAGTCCTCCACAATTTAAAACCCGTCCAGAGACGTTCAAGAATGCGGACGTTTCAATATTAGAACTGAACTGAAAACCTAGAAAAGACAAGAAGTTTAAAACGAATTATTTCTATTTCCGCATCTATTTTGTACCTCTGATTGGGCAAGTACTTGTCACGTGATATTAAAGCGCTTTTTTCAAATGAAGTTGTATTTATTTTACAACGAATAACGTGTTTTAATAATCCTGCGAACACGTGTTGATGACAGATATTTAAGCTATTTTCAAGGGAAAGCAAACTGATGCTAATGAAGAAAGTGACGGGCCAACTGATTGGAGCAGCAGTATGCTATGTTACATGTTTGACAAAATTATTTAAATATATATTCAGTACAGTGATTTTTTGTTTTGTTTTTTTGCGCCTTTGATTGTTTGTTTCTTTTTGCCTTTTTTGAATTATGATTGGTCTGATTTGAGGACTGTTTGCAAAAACACCATATGTGACCCTAGACCACAGCCTACATTGTATGGGTCAAAATGATCGATTTTCCTTCATGTCAAAAGTCATTACGGTAGGCTATGAAGTAAAGATCATGTTCCCTGAATATATTTTTTACATTTCCTACCGTAAATATATCAAAACTTAAATTTTGATTCGTTATAAGCATTACCAAGGACTTCATTTGGACAAAGGCGATTTTCCCAATATTTAGAATTAATTAATTATTTTTTTTTTGCACCCTCAGATTCCAGATATTCAGTTGTATCTCAGCCAAATATTGTCCTATCCTAACAAACCATAAATCAATGAAAAGCTTATCAGCTTTCAAATGATGTATAAACCTCAATAATAATAATAATAATAATAAAATAATAAAATTTATTAAATAATTATATATTCACAAAACAACCAGCAATGTTTTTTATTATTATTATTATTCTAAGTAATTTCTAAACAACGGGTCACAACTAGATAATTCTTACAGGTTACCTGTTGAAATTCCACATCATTATGGTTATCTCTTCACACTTTTTAAGACCCGAGCATTTTTTTTACTATCATCTGGGGGGACTAGAGGCTCCATAATTAGCATTACGATGAAGAAATAAAAAAAAAAAAAAAAAACACATAAACGAGTAGTCAGTCTACACCACGGCTCTCGTCTACATGTAAGCGCATTAGCCACAGCCACACAGCGCCCCCTGCTGATGGTATTTTTTCAGTGTAGCCCGTCACAATGTTTCTCATCTAATGTTTGCGTGCAGTTCACGGTTTCAGGGCGGAGAGCGAGAAGCGCTGAGAGTCGCTCTTCCACCAGCAGCCTTTACACACACTGATCAGTGTACCACACACACACACACACGCACGCAGGGCTGGACTCATACTCAGCTGGGCCGTACCTCTGCCGTTCGCGGATCTACAGCCACCGGAACGTTTCGGAGTTTGAAGTGGTTTTAATGTTCGCCGGAACGAGCGGTAAGTCAAAGCTTTGTGTGATAGTGCGTTAGAATGCTAACTTTGTTAGCCGGTTAGCATCTGGTTAAAACCCACAATAAACGTGCGTTAAACAACATCCGTTAAACTGGATGCGATTTGACAGCTGTATGCATGCTCTGTTGGGGCACACGATGCTGGATTGGCCTTGTTCCAGTGGATCCGATCATCATGGTCTGTGAATAACCTATTGTCAGCTAGCTATTATTTATATCCTCTTCCTCTCTATGGATGTATGGAGCTCATAAGGAGCTTATGGGCCAGATCAGGCCTGACATGCATGGGCATATCAGGTGTGCATTCACATGATGTGTCCATGATCATCACCAGACATGGATGCGTTTCTCTCTTTCCACATGTGGTTTTGTTAGCATTGGTGCTAGGAGAATATTTCATGATGGTGGACTTGGAACTCTGGTTTACAGAATAAGCTTGGTTAATTGCATTACAACATGAAGCTGGATGTGGTTTTGCATGCTTGCTCCTGTTGAGCTTGAGCATCTTGGTAGCTGTGGTTTGCTGCTCTCAGTATTAACGCTTGTGATCACATTACTGATCCATTGCTGCTTGTCTGTGTTTGCAGGATTCCTTTTGTCCAACAGCATTATGAACATTAACAGACTTTAATTTGCTGGATTTGAAAAGGGTTGGTGGTTTCTTGGGAGCCTTAAAGTCTTCACTTAGAGGTTTAATTCTTCATCAGGTCTCTTATACTCAATTGCAGAGTTCAGAAGATCAGTTTCAGTTCCCTAGTGTTGTAGCCTGATCGATATAGCTCATGTCACACTGGTATGTGTAAGGTGTGGAACACGTTCCTACAGCTTAGTGTACTGTAATCATGTTACACAACCTGAAAGGTAAAACTAGGCATGCAACTGCTGGCTTGCAGGTGACTGTCTTGTAATTTGTGGTTGGAATGTGACGTTAATATGCAAGACATGACTGCCCCTTTGGTCTAGTGATGTAAAGAAAAAAAGAGTTTGAGTACTTTTAACCTTACAAAGCCGACTGTACCATATTTGACACATGCAAGGCCTCTAAATTATCAACACGATAAGTGTTGGCTGAAAAACTTGTTTTACACTATCTTTTGCAGGCTTTCTTCCTTCTCATTGATAGGTCATACATTTTTACAAAGTAAAAGGCTTTTAGTGTAATTCTAAAAATTTCCATCTTCAGATTCATTATTTTTTTTTCTTCTGGGAAGTCTTTATTGTTGTTGTTGTTGTTGTTTTTATTTATAAAGTAAATGTAAGGAATTTTATATTGTTAGGTTTGATCAATTAACCATATTCAATTTTTACGAAAACGTATTAAATGTGATAAAAAAGGTTTACTTATTTCTATATCTCTCAATAATCATTGTAAAGTACTGTTTCTCGCTCCTCACAATTTAAAACTACAGAGCTTTGGTCATAAACATTAAAATACATTAAAATACTGACTTAAAGATGTTGTGTTGTGCTGTAATAAAGATCTTGGTTATACTTTATTTTAAGGTGACCTTGTTAGAGTGTAATTATACATCTAAGTACTGAGTAATATGGATGAAGTAAATGTAATTACCATATGGTTAGTGTTAGGATTAGGGTTTTTCTTGGGGTTATTTTCATGTAATAAGTCGTAATATATTGTTATTGTAATGGTTGTAACATGTAACAAGTACACCTCATAATAAAATGTTACCAAGATCTCACTTATGTAAATTACAACTAGATAAGATAATCTTACTTTTTGTCAATATAAATAACAGCATCTGCATATTTTTGCCTATGAATAAAATTGAGTTTTGAGTAAGAACTACATATTTTGACAATATTATTCTATATGGGTCATTAGGGATGTAACGATTAACCGTGATCCAGTTGTAAAACGATTAAAATATGTAACAATATATGTAACGATTAAAATCGCTTGAGATGCTAAACAGTTCACAATTCAATTAGGGTTAGAAGTTTATTTGAATGTATTTATGAGGGGAGCTTACTGTTTTTAGAAAAGTTTAGATTTAATTTTTCTTTTCATCTTGCCTCTGTATAATGCATATTAAAGTTCGTAAATGCAGCACTGTTTTGTTTACAGCAGAAACCAAGGAAACGCTTTAAGCGCCACCTGCTGGCAGAGAGTGAATCTGCGTCTCATTCAGCTTGTTCGCTGTTTCTGTTTCATGCAGATATTTTTATGTATAGTTTCACAAAACTGAAGTCAAAATCATTCTGTTTTTGCTTCAAATTTCAAAATTATACAATCTAAATAAGATTAAAAACTGCTCATGTATGCAGCATCTTTGTTTGTATCATGATTAAAATTCAGTGGTTGCCTGCCTCTAATTTTAAATGGAAAGAGCATAGACAGAGACTTACTTTATAGGGCTGGTTAAAAAAAATAGATTTTTCGATTAATCGTTTTTTAAAATGTGGTCGATTCAAAATCGATTCTCAAAGGCCATGAATCGTTTTTTTTTTTCCATATTTATTTCCGCAGACATTGTGAACGTAAGATTAGCGTTAATTTAATTACAAATCTTCTCCATTAGATGTCACCCTCATCTATTGTGCCTTGTGCGATTTTCCATCGGGCCTCAATGCGGCCCGATGGGAAAAAAAGGTTGAGAACCACTGGCTTAAACGGTTTTAGGTGCTTTGTCGACGTTGATGCCACCTTCACATAAAAAGTTAGAGGTATGGAAGGATTTTAGATTTCGTAAGCAAGACGATAGTGTTGTGGACAAGAACAAAGCATTTTTCATCTTGCATCAAACTTGTATTTATTTAACATAATTGTATGCATTTGAAAATTGGAGATGGGTTCTGTTTTAATGCCTCTTTTATTACCAAAAATAAAAGAGTTTAATGTACAGGTTTGTGGTTAATTAATTTTTATTCATTACCCAAGTGTAAACTTATGTTCACTGTTCTTTTTTATACATATAGTATTTGTATTAAATCTATATTCATTGACTTGAGTCGAGAATTGAGTATAGAGAATCGAGAATCGAAATCGAATCAATTTGAGATCTTGTGAATCTAAATCGAATTGATCTGGATCTGAATCAGCATCCAGCCCTATTATTTAGTTTATATGAAGAGATTTCTTTTATTTGTGTTACTTATTTGATTTGGGGATTGTTGTAAAATTTTAATTTAGTCTTGTTATTTACATTTACATTATATTTAAGTTTTGTCATTTAGCAGATGCTTTTATCCAAGCAGTCAAATAGTAGAAGCAGGCAAATCCAACGAAAGAGCAATAATATGCAAGTGGTATATTAGTATATTATTATAGTGTTACATTTAAATTTTACAAAGAAACGTGCAGCATTTTATCCAAGCAATAATAAAAGGACACATTTAGTTTATAATTTGTCTTAAATCTAATTTTGTTCAAATAATCGTGAATCGAATTGAATCGTGAAATTAAAATGTTGAGTGAATTGTTACGTCCCTATTGTTCATAAAAGCCTGATTTACAAAATTTTTTTTTTTTTTTTTTTACATTTCAGCAGTGACTACTACATTTCTGACCATTATTTCACACATCAGGCTTTATAGGGTTAACTTCTGCTGATCTCACCTGTGTAATGAGAGAGAGACTGCAATATTACACAACAGTTACAGTACATTCCTGGCAATGAACATTCATTCACTGGCAGATTGTTGGCTGATATCCTTTGTCAAGAATTTTCCAAAAAAAGGTGGAGCTGTGTAATTGTGAAAGGACTGTAAATGTATTCTGATTTCAGTGTTTTGGCATGAAACATTTAAGTTAGGGTTTGACTGTGCAGCTGGGGTCATTTAAATCCATTACGATTGCGCGGTAATTGGTGGGCGGCCAGTATTAGGCATTACCGAGGGATATGATTTATTTAGGCTTTGCTGTAGGCTTTTCAATAGGCAAGCTGAAATCTGAAATGGTATTTGTGTTAATCTCCCACTTTGCTTATGTACAGCAGGGTTTGGGCCCCCTTGTTTGGAAGATATCCAGATTTTTTAAATGCATACTAATGTTATAATATTATAATATTAAAAGCTGTTTATGATGACAACATAATCACTAGTGCATGGGGCCAAACAATGATACAAATCCTTGAACGATTGCTCCTCTAACCTCAACAAGCTCCATTTTATGAAAAGAGAAAAGAGATTTCTTTTAGCTGAACAAAAGCTGGTGTAGTG
The DNA here is from genome assembly GCF_003368295.1 of Carassius auratus. Taxonomy (NCBI): domain Eukaryota; kingdom Metazoa; phylum Chordata; class Actinopteri; order Cypriniformes; family Cyprinidae; genus Carassius; species Carassius auratus. The sequence goes on from NC_039258.1 coordinate 12,932,752, forward strand.
GCCTGTAGTGTTCATTGTTAATGAACCGAGCGATAATTTGTGTACTATGAAAGCACTATGGAAAATTAATGGTTTTCGCTAAGGCGAGCATGCTGCCGCTACTCATACTGGGTTAAGGATCTGAATGATCCCTTAACTTTAAGAATTTATTGTATAATTTACCCAAAAATGAAAATTCTTTCATAATATAATCACCTTGGTGAGTAAATGGTAAAACTTATATTTTGGGAGAAATAAACATTTAATTTCTAAAGATAATTGCTTAATATATTTAGTTGCAAAAGTTGCATAAAGCCAAAGAATTGTTCTTGTTAGTGTTCACAACACACTATTAACATTACTGTTTTATTAAATGCTAGGGGTGCACGATAAATATCGGCCAATAATCACGCACCTGATGCAATTTTCCGTTGATTAGAGAACCGGCTTTAATAACAAGATGCACATTAATTATCGGCCGATATTTATCGTGCAACCCTATTATATGCTACATGTCAAGCTTTTTAGTAACACCTCTTAGCTGTTATGAAAGTAACTGAATAATGTATGCAAACAACACATTAAATTGTTAACTTGAATTGCCTAGGAACACTGTTTCCTGTTGTGGTGTTTGGTGCTATTCTGGTGGTAACCAGATTAAATTTATTCATACAACCAATGTGCATGTGTTTTAACAATCCTGTTCATTTTATACATTATCTCTTTCTGATTTGTGACATGATTTTGGGCGATAAGGAGAATAAATAGAATGGTACGCACATGTGAAAGTCATGGCTGCTCTCATGGAAGTCAACTCCAGCACTGGCCTGAGGTTAATGCCACTAAAATTGAATCAGTCCTTTTAGGAGGCAGCCTCTCTTCTGGAGCGCTAGCTTACTTGCCAGACTTGTGGCTTTTATTTTTACACTAACGAGAGGAAATCAATACAAATCTGTGATGCTCCATGTTAAATGCTTGTGGCAGTGGAACCACTCTGTGGCTTGGCATGATGGGAGTACTCTGATTTTGAGTGAAATCTGCTATTGGGCTAAATAAACATGCGAATAATGTATTATTGCAACTAGAATAAAGAGTTAAAGTTGGCTGTTAAAGTAGAGTAAAAAACATTGGTTACTACACTGCTAACTACTCCCTGCAATGCTTCTGATTGTTAAAACTGTTTGACCTTTGTACAGTTTAACAAGCAATGACTTTTTTGATCCACTTCAAATTTGGGCTGGGAAAATAAATCGCATTGCGAATTGAGAAATTATTCAGCATTGATTCTGAGATTTTCCTGAATGCAAAAATTGGTTATGTAATGGCACTGGTCAAACCATTGGGCCACAAAGAGCTTCAAGGTCTTCAATGTGACGTCAGTATGCAAGATTAAAAATGTTATAAAATAGGGGTGGAGCGGTTCAACTTTTTCACGGTTTGGAGTCACAGGTTTATTCAACGAGAACAACCTGCTGGATGTACATTATCCCGCTTATTACACGGCTACTTGCCACATAAGTAAATAATTAGATACAAAATATTGATTTGAGTTTAAATATTTGAACAGAAAGCTTCCGTGAAGACAGCAGTTGCGAGCAAGCGGCAAATTCAAACTAAACGGACATTTAAGGGACATTTAAGACTGCTGCTACCCGGATAAGCCTGTGTTATTAGCTTTTACAGGTTGTTATCGAGGGATAACATACCTCAGAATGTCGCGACTGACCAATCAGAATCAAGTATTCCAAAGAGCCATGTAATAAAAACCGGGTGATGACCGAATAAATGACTGTTCATATTCCAGCATAGGGTATTCGCATTGAATAAGAGTGAGTTGGTTGACCAAGGTTTTTTTTCCTCCCCATCACTATTAAGGTGAATAAAAAGGTGACGTGACATTTAGCCAAGTATGGTGACCCATACTCTGAATTCGTGCTCTGCATTTAACCCATCCTAAGTGCACACACACAGAGCAGTGAACACACACACACCCGGAGCAGTGGGCAGCCATTTATGCTGCGGCGCCTGGGGAGCAGTTGGGGGTTCAGTGCCTTGCTCAAGGGCACCTAAGTCGTGGTATTGAGTGTGGAGAGAGCACTGTACATGCACTCCCCCCACCCACACTTCCTGCGGACCTGAGACTCGAACTCACAACCCTTCGATTGCGAGTCCGACTCTCTAACCATTAGGCCACGACTTCCCCTATTATTGTAATGTCTGATAAGCCAGAATGCGCAGAACAAAAACAGAAACATATATTAGCTGAACCCTGTTTGTTTTACGTGTTTTTTTTAGCAAACCATATTACAGATGCTTTGTCCAATTTAAGATGCGTGCCGAACCGTTTGTTGAGAACCGAACGGTTCTATGTTCTCTAACCTAAAATTATAATTGTAGCTATTATCAGTTTATGGCTGTTTGTGTTCTAATTACTAATTTTTGTATTTGTGTATCTCTGATTATCAGGAACCTGCCAACATGGGATTGCTGTTACCAGCCAATGTGCTGAAGTGAGCTGGATTTTTCCTCCAGTTTAAGCTCCAGGGGCCGCTCCCCCCTCCATCCCACCGGAGGACCAGCAATCATGGCAGGAATCAAGCGCGGGTATGATGGAAAGATCGCTGGACTATATGACCTGGACAAGACGCTCGGCCGTGGCCATTTCGCCGTGGTCAAACTAGCGCGTCATGTCTTCACTGGCGAAAAAGTGGCAGTTAAGGTAATTGATAAGACCAAGCTTGACATGGTTGCGACCGGTCACCTGTTCCAGGAGGTCCGCTGTATGAAACTGGTTCAGCACCCCAACATCGTTCGGCTCTACGAGGTCATCGACACGCAGACCAAGCTCTACCTGATCTTGGAGCTCGGCGATGGTGGTGACATGTTTGATTACATCATGAAGCACGAGGAGGGACTGAACGAGGAGCTGGCCAAGAAATATTTTGCCCAGATCGTGCATGCCATCTCGTACTGTCACCGGCTGCACGTGGTTCACCGTGACCTGAAGCCGGAGAATGTGGTGTTCTTTGAGAAACAGGGCCTGGTCAAGCTCACCGACTTTGGCTTCAGTAATAAGTTTCAGCCGGGAAAGAAGCTGACCACCAGCTGTGGCTCGCTGGCTTATTCTGCCCCTGAGATCCTGCTGGGAGATGAGTATGATGCACCTGCTGTGGGTAAGTGTGTTTGTAACTCTGCTGTGTAAATCTGACTCCAAAGTTCAAAACAAATAAATGCCTATGGCCTAAATGCCTATGGCCTATGGCATTTATCATACAGTATTTTATTTCCTCATTATTTTAGTGTCTTGAAAAACTGTTTTAGGATTACAGTGATTTTATCATGTGTTAAGGAGGTTGTTTGCCGCAACGATCATGATCAGTTGAGGAAACTGCCTTTGCCCCCATAATAAAAATATTTTATTATCCAGAAAGTTTTTTATCATTACTAAGACTAAAACCGTAAAAAAAAACTGAAATCAAAATATAGATAAAATAAATGTATTTACCCTAAACCTAATATAATAACCTAATATATAACTATAAATAAAACTTATTTTGATCAAGTCATATCTTGTTTTGTGTTGGAGCCAGTAAAATTGTTGGCAAACTAAGGCAAGAGGAAATCTGACTTCACCAGTCAAATGGGGAAAAAATTATAAATAATCAATGTTGAGCCTAAAAAAAAGTTCTGGCATTTATTTATTTTTTGTGTCACAGACTGACATTCAATGAAGAACCAATAAGAGCTCTGTAATTTTTACAAGGTCTCACTGTGTTTTTTTGGTCATATGTTTTTCATTATGTGACACTTACTATCATGCCATCTGCCACATGCAAAAAACAGGCCAATTTTTTGTGCTTAACATTTGCATTGGTGTGGAAAATGGCATGAAAATAAAGTGATAGTGTTTCTTACATACACAGGGCGTGCAAAATTTCTAAATCCCTTGTAGCCATTTGGGCAGGCATTATTCATATTTTGGTAGCCCGAACTTCACTGTTGACAAATCAGCATAATCAAAAACTTTCTTGATTCTATTTTCCTTCAAATTGCATGTCAGGAGAGTAGGGGTGCAATTGGTTCACACAAAACATAGCTTGGTTCGCATTACATATTTTGAATCACAGATCAGGTCGTTTTTTTAGATGAGCAAAAAAGTAACACTTTATTATTTAAAGAATGCTTTAAGTACTTTGATACCACAGCAAAAAATAGGAGCAGAACTAATGAAAGTCGAACATTTTTGAAGACAAGTTAACCATCAGTTATAAAATAAGATCAAATTAACAAATTTCATGCATAGATAAATAAAATACAACAACGTTACGGATAAAATAAGGCGCAAAGAAAACTTTAGCAAGTAGCTAATTGAATTATTTTAACGTCTTCTTGTGCTTCAATGGTTTAAAATGCTTGAATGTTTAAATTGGCAAAATGTGAAAATGATAAACTATGATCAATTTCAACCCTACAAGCGAATGAACAACGTGAATCAAGGAAGGAATTTTATATCACTATTCAAGATAGTCTTTCGGGCAGGGCAGTGATATATTTTGGTAGTCTAACAGAAAGATACAATTGCAAGCCCTTATACTTGCACTTGGTAAACTGTCTCCAGTGTGAGTGTGCTGATCAGTGGTTTAACAGCAGCACAGTCTATGGATTTATTATCTGTCACTTTAAGGCATTGGCATACTTCTGCCAAAAACAGCTTAACCTCTTTATCAGAAAACATGTCAGAACAAAGCCATTAACCCTAGATACTCCAAATGCAGTTCTTCTCGTCAGTTATTAAGAGGAACTGTCATTTGCTCTTCAAGTTCTAGATTATTAGGCCATGGATTCTTGAAGTGCGTTGGCGGATTCCTTTCATCATTGCAATGTTAGCTCCCCAAGATAATGAATGCAAGCAAGCAAGTTGAAGCAGGCTGAGGTCTAACCTTTCCGAGGCTAGAGGTGGTAGAGGCGGTAGGCATGTCGGGGCATGCAAAGCTTCAGTCCATCGATTGGCCAATACAGAGCGACAAAGGAGAGAGCCCTGAGCATCTTTCAAAAGCATTGTGAACCATCAACTAGGGTAGGGCTGCACAATAATGGTTAAACTGATCATAATGATTATTTTGATTAAAATTATAATCACGGTTATTAATAATGATTGTTCTATCAAAAGGGTAAATGCAATAACATTTTATGTGTAACCAACTTCTACTGACTATACACTGACTTCCAACTATGATAATGTAAAACTCATGGTTTTGGTTAGTGTTTTAAAGAGCAGGCAAAAGCACGGACATCGATCTCAATTGGGTGCTTGACTAAGAAGCAAATGGATTTTTTATTTTTTTTTAATGTTAAGTTGTAAACTCCAAAATAATAAAAAGTACTTTTACAACAATTGAAAAAGTACAAACTAGAAGCTAGGGGTGCTCCGATCGGTTAATTCCATCAGGTGCGTGATTTCACATAGAGCAGCTGTTACTACACAGAGCCGTTGTTAATAGAGAAGATGCGCAAATCCACTTCATTTTCAGCGTTTTTTGGCGCATCTTCTCAGTTAACAACGGCTCTGTGTAGTAACAGCTGCTCTATGTGAAATCAAGCACCTGATGGAATTAACCGCTGATTAGATAACCGGCTTTACTGACGAGATGCGCATTAACGATCGGCCGATCGTGATCGGAGCACCCCTACTAGAAGCTACTGACAAAGTGAATCATAAATTAACAATTCCTCTTTTTGTGTAATTTGGATGGAAAAGTGTGTTTTTTGTTTGTCTGAGACACTCATCAAAGTTGCCAAATGTAAAAAATTGCTAAAATTGTTGGTAGGTGCTTTTGGAAGAAAAAGTTGCGAGGCTAGTCTGAAAAGTTAATAAATTTCGCAACAAAATTGCTAAGTTGGCAACACTGGAATAGAGAGTTTGCTAAACACCACCACATGTATGTTTTCATATCATCAGCGTTAGTTCCGCCATTGGCGAGTGCGTGCACAAGGTTGCCAGATTGCATATATTAAGTAAAACACCGGGCACAGAGTGTATCCTTAAAGGAAAAAAAAAGCTCTGTTTTGGGGCTTAAAGCTCTTCACATCTGCCAACCACAAGCATGAACGCTAGTAAAGACTTGTTAGCGATGCAAGATAACACGAATGCCAAATTAAAAACACATTTTCAGGATAAATAATGAGCCGGCCAATATCGTGATGATTGTTTTTAATAAATCGAGAAAAGTGGATATTGTTATCAAGATTAAAATACTGAGATTTGTTATAGCACTTGCATATCATTGCTCTTTTGTTGCTTTTGATTGCTTACATGTTCCTTGTTTGTAAGTCACTTTGGATAAATGTGTCTGTTAAATGACTAAATGTAAATGTAAAAATTACCTGTTGATGTCATTAATTTAGTACTTTATATGAATTATGCTAATCAGTATAATGTCTCCTTACTTAATGAATTACTGCAGCGAAGATCTTGATATCAACTGTACACAACAACTTAAAAAATACTATAATGTAAAAAAAAAAAAAGAAAGAAAGAAAATGATTGGCTAACATTTAGCTGTATCTAAGATTTTCTATATAAAATACAAAGGTTTATGTTTGTTTGTTTGTTTTGTAAAAATAATTTCAGATAATTTCATTAAATTCATTTCAGATGCTCATTTATCCTCATTTTAAATGTAGAATCTTTTCAACATTCACTTTGTTTAATAATACAAATAAATTTGTCATAATAAAAATTGCTACATTTAAATGTAGCACATCTCAAAATGAATATCCATTTATTGTTGGGGTGCCTAATCGTGTAGCATTCAAAACGGTATTTATTTTGTACTTTTGAATGTTTTATTTTTAATTTATTTGGCAAAATGTAGGATTGTAGGACATCTGTCATAACATAAGAAATGCGTATCCGCTTATCTGTGTTAACCACAAATCTAATATCAGTGTATCGCTAATAAAAAAAAACTAATATCCGTAGAAAAGAGGAGTGTTTGTGCTGCAAGGCTTTCATTAAAGCATGCATGGTGCAAATTTATCCCAGCACAGATAGCATAGTTAAACCGGATTGGTACTGTATCTCTGTACACATTTGCGTGGTAACGATCTGTCACAACACTGCAGTTGTTGAAGCATCGTCTTTGGTTAATTGTATTTCCAGCCCTTAAACAGGCAGGTGGTGGGACAGTTAATCCGCTCTTTGTTTGAGCTGAGCTTCCCTGCTGGAGCCCTGATTAAACACTCTTTATTGACACTGTCAGTGTGATCAAATAGACATTGTGCTCTGATGCCTGTGGGTTTCCTGCTGAGGTGATTTCTGGTTTCGCTTCCTAATCGATAATAATTTGTTCAGTGTTTGCCTGGGTAGCCTTTTTAATACTGGTGCTCTTGGAAAGATGCATCTCTGTAAGCAGACAGGTGTATTTTTGACTCTAACTGTCAGGTCCTGTATTTGGGGTAATTTCTTGTAATGCGGATGGATAAATGCATCAGGAGAGGGATAGTGTAATACCTGATGGGTTAACCCCTGTCAAGCCAGTATTGTTCAATTTACTTGAATTGCAATCGTTTCTTTTTCTAAATGTATACATTTAAGCTCAACTGCGATGAAATATTATGTGAAACCAGGATAAATGCTATAATAACACAAATGGTAAAATTTGGGGTAAATAACCTAACGTTGTGTTGGTTGTGTTGTGGTAGTGTGTAGCACCTACAGCTCTGCATAAACTTCATTTGTTGAGCTGTATTTATAACAAGGTTACAAGAAGAAAATAGATCTGCTATATGATACGAGCATTAGGTGTTATGCTTTTCATTCATTTAAGCTGAATTTAGCTAATGTACTAGCTTTGCCAAAATACTTATGACTGGCAGTGACCTTCAGTATTGAATTGCTCATTTTGCAATCACTTGGTTTAATGGATGCCGGGTTTTCTGCAGTAATGGAAACGCATGCCAAGATGTCCTAATCTTGGCCTCTTCATCTTCATAAAAGTGATGAGCAGTGGGATTCATTTTCAACATAATTAAATAATTTTCAGGGTTTATTTGGAAAATCAGAAAGGGGATGAAATTAATTTCATCAGAGCTTAACATTGCACAATAAGTATAAACGTATACGGCAGCAGCTTATTTGTAATTTTGTGGTATACCTTTAATGGTTTTTGGATAGGTATATTTATTTTGGAACCCCTTTTACACTCCTCTATCTCTCTCATTTGTTCTTGAATCAGATTGCAGATGCTTGACTATCCTGGCCCATCCTTAATTTATTTTTATCACTTTAGCTTTGACCTTTTTAAGCCATCTACTATAATACAAATAAAGGAGCTTTTACACTATTGAGAAAAACAGGCTTGTGAAAGTTGCTCCCATTCGAGACGATGAAAGGAATTTGACTTTTCCACTTCAGTTAGTTGATTGATAGCATGGTGCGTGATGATATCTGATTAAAAAGATTGATGAAAATGTTGAATCCTCCCTTGACGTGTTTGTTCTTGTTGGTTTCCTTCAGATGTCACTTATGAACTCTTCACTTAGAGTCAAGCCTAAGTTAACATAATTACACCTGAACAAGTCTTTTGTCAGGGAAACCATGCACAATGGTATTTGAATACATTCCCCACGATCGTTGAACACCTGTATACATTTTTTAATTATGAATTTCAATCATGGGAATTTATTGAAATGTAGACTCTAATTTAATTCATGTTTATTTTTTATTTTATTTTTGTTTGTTTTTGCAAATACTCTCTAAATTAAATGCTAATATGATTGATTTTGCTTCAGAGGCTGTTTAATTAATCTTCTGTAAAAGTGTTAAAAAAAATCAACACTAAATGACTTGTGTGTAAAATTGCTTGCAAATTTCATGTTGTTTAATCTGTACAGCTTTGTGGGAACAGGCTTTGATCAGCACTAAAAATAGACTTTAATATTTGTCTAGCACTGTCTGTGTTTAGCTAGTTTTTAAATCAGCAGCCTCAGAGACAGACTGTGATTATTAGATGAGCATGCATTTATTTTTATATGAGTTCATGTGATCACTAGGCCTGTCACGATAACAACTTTTTGTTGTGTGATATACTGTCCCAAAAATAATTGTGATGAGCAGTAATATTGTCATTTTAAAGACCATTTTATGCCACTTAATATATACTCATAATGTAACAGCATAATAATGCGAGAAGGCCTACACCCTTACAAATGACAACAAACTTTTGATTTTTAAGAATATTTAGATCATGGAAATTAAGTATCAAAATGCTAGATACCTTAAAAAACCTGAATAAATAAAACAAAAAGTGCAAAAGTAACAAGTAGAAAAAAAGAAAAATGCACAAAGAACTTGAATGGAGATTCTTCCATCTACAGATTTTGCCCTGACCTTCTTTTCTCTGTAAACTACTCAGCAGTCAGATGTCCATATGCACAATGGCACAGTTCCCTAAACAAGACCATATCTGCAGATTAAACTTTTTTTTTTTTTTTTTTTTGTAGAAACATTTTTAAAAATTTGAACTAGCAGCTCATGACTATGCCATGTTATGTACAAGAAGATCCAAAAGACACAGGCGAAAGTGGAATGTACAAAACATGGTGACATTAATTCTTAAGTAAATATAATGGGCGATAAATTGCGTCACCAAAAATTATTTATGTCATGTACATATATTGCGCGATAAGTTGATATATTGATTATAGCAACAGGCCTGGTAATCACAGGGCTTTTATGCAAGGTGCCATACCTGCCTCTGACAAACAAATCAGAGCTTCTGTCTTAAATATTGGCCCTATTTCAAATCTAATGAGATCTTTGAAGTATGTGTAACAAGCAGCACATGGAAAATCGTGTCCTTGGATGTTGTTAATTAAATAGTTTCCTTATTAAATGATGGCAAAATAGTGGCTTCTTCGCATCAAGTCCTTGTAATCTTAAATATTTATTATTTATAGCAAAGCTCATATTTTCCATGTTTTTCTTTAAGCTCTGTAGTGTTGACTTTGGTTTGATTTGTTGTATGATAATCTAAACACCGGAAAACACAGGCGGAATTCCTGGGCCATGAACACTTATGTTCATTCAGTCTTGACCACGGTTGGTTGATTGGCTCCATGACAGTAGAGTTCGCAAGAGTTTTTTTTGTTTGTTTTACACATTAAATTTGTGTATTGTTCTTCTTTGAAAATCCAACTTTATCAGCAGACTATTGAAAATTCCTGCAAAGCATTTAAAAAATGGTGCACCAGCATTTATTTTACTAGTCTATTTAAATGAGAAAAACTGTCCCCATTTTACACATTCAAAAGGCATATGTGAACACATGTAGTAGTTTTTTGTAGCTGCATCAATCTAGAACCCTGTCCATTCAGTCATTGGAAACCATCACCAAAGGCAAATGTGTACACACACACACAAACACACGCACACACACACACACACACACACACACACACACACACACACACACACACACACACACACACACACACACACACACACGTACCTAAAGACTGATGGCTGAAGTCCAGATTTTGTCTGAATGTTCTCAGCTTTCTTGCACACTTCCAGCAGTGTCCCTCAGCTCAAGTCAACAGCTCAGGTTCACCTCCGAGCGTCTCACGCCTGCGATAAATGACTTTATCTGAAGTTATCTTTCATCAGAACATCATGAAATGGCACTTATGCTATAGTTATTGCATTATTTATTAAAGACTTATGTTTTAAAAATGCAATATTTAGTGAAATGTAATATAAACAGATTTTCACTCCCACATCGTGCCACAATATCTTAAGTAAGATAAATGTAAATATAATGTAATAGTAGTATTTCGGATAGCTTGTAATATCTTTGCAATACAACTACCATGACTAGGTATATTAATACAATAATATTCTATTTATACTACTTGGGTATGTAAAAAAAATACCAGTACTTTGTCAATACATTTTTTTTTAAAGTAGCAATACCAGTCTTGCTACAGTGTAGGGAGTTCAAAGTACTGACACTTGTACTGCTTTCATAATGACAGGTGCCTGCATTCGAACAATCGGCACGCAATACATGGAGACTGTGCGTAGCTTATGGTATGCTGCTGTGCGTGACAAGTTTGTGTGTGTGAAAAGTCAAACGCAAGTTCCTATCCTGGTGCAGGATTGATGTAAACAGTCGAAACAAATCACTGCATTATGCCTTGACAGTGCATTAGGCTAATAGACCTGCCTGTCACTCTCTATTATGTCATTAATATTAATAAAGGAACGATATTGGCCAGAAGAAAAAAATAACCACTCACTGCATTAAATTTTTGTCTTTATTACTGACCGTTTTCTCAGATAATGATTTGAAAAACCTTGGAACAGTATTTACTTGAGTAATGCTTTAAGGCAATTTGTGCAATTTTTTTATTTGTTTGTATTAATAGTCAACTATTTAAATAAGCAAGTGTGTTTAGTAGTGTATATATTTTGAAACTTATTATCTAGAGCATGAATGTTGCTGCTGTTATTATAAATTAATGAAATATTGGCATCAAGACATCCCAAACCAATGGAATGAAACTGATATAAGAGAAAAGAGGATAGTGCAGTCAATCATTTCCTTGGCCTTGTCTGCTAAAGATATGACTAATTGAATGAAAATATTCATAAATAAATAAATATTGAATGATTTGTCACGAACTTGTCAGAGAACCTAAAGGGCAAAGCCAGAGCTTTCCCTAAACAATATTTGTTCCCCCTCTCATTCTTCCGTAAACATTGCGTCGTCTCAAGAAATACCTGCATGCGCATAAACCTTGCATGTTGTATACAAACCCAACACAACAAGAAAAGCCAGTAAAGTTAGTGAAGCCGATAGGCTCAGTAGCTTCTGCAGCACAAACACAAGCATGTAGTCCGCAATTTTTGCTGTTATGTGATGTGACGGGTGTCTGATTAGGGTCGAGACGTGGGGTGATGACATCATCGTTTCACAAAATATACAGATTGGCTGTACACACGAAAAAAGCGAAGGAACTAGATTTATCCAATCTGGGACCTGTTTTCAAAAAATAGCAGTTTCAGGCTCCCAAAACACAGGTTACATCTGGCAATATGCTGAAATGATACACAGTTTTTACGTATATAGCTCCTTGTGTAATGGGCTTGAGGTTAACTGGATGTATGTTAATACTGTTTGGAGTCAGTAAGATATATACTTACCGTATTTTCCAGACTATAAGTCGTGCTTTTTTTTCATAGTTTGGCTGGTCCTGCGACTTATAGTCAGGTGCGACTTATTTATCAAAATTAACTTGACATGAACTGAGAGAAATGAACAAAGAGAAAACATTACCGTCTACAGCCGCGAGAGGACTGACAACAGAGCGCCCTCTCGCGGCTGTAGACGGTAATGTTTTCTCTCGGTTCTTGGTTCTAAATAAATGCGACTTCTAGTCCATTGCGACTTATATGTGTTTTTTTCCTTATCATGACATATTTTTAGACTGATGCGACTTATAATCAAATGCGACTTATTGTCCGAAAAATACGGTACTTATACTTACTTTCTTTCTTTTTTCTTTTTTTAAAGAAATTAGCACTTATTCAGTAAAGATGCATTAAATTGCTCAAGAGTGACAGTAAAGATATTTACGTAGTAACAAAAGATTTCCCATTTCAAATAAATGCCTTTTTTTTTTTTACTTTCTATTCATCAAAAATCATAACACAATGTAGGACTGTGATGATTAATCGATGCAGAATCTATGCTCAAATCTTCAGAATGCATCGCAATTTCCTCTGGAATCATTCTGAGTTTAGATTTTAACCACAGATGGCACATTTGTGTGTAAAATTTTATGAATTTATGAATTTTATGAGTATTATTTTAAGTTCAAGTGTGTGTAAGGATGTGGAAACATGCAGAGTACGGCTGTTTCTAATGGTGTTTTTCCACTGCATGGTACGGCACAATACGGTTCACTTTTGGGGGGTTTTCCACTGGGTACAGTAGCCTGGTACCTGGTACTTTTTTCAGTTAACAAAACGTGATGTAAACTCTGCTGATCATGTATTGGCTGGAGAGAATATTCACTACCTGCGTCACTGAACTTGTGACAGACACAACAGAACCACTAGATTTACATCAGCACAGCCAGCAAAGGATCGAATGCAACTTTAGTTTTAAATGAGCACACCTTTTTTAACAACCAAAAAAAAACAATTTTTGTTATCTGCTGAGGAAGTACAGACATTCCTCTCGTTGATAGCAGAGGAGCGGATCCAGCGAGATCTTGATGGGGCATGTGAATAATCCCACCCACTCTAAAGCGAAACTAAACTGCAGTGGAAGCACAAACTGAGCTGTGCCGTGCCAAACTGAGCCATGCAGAGTCGACGATGCATTTGGAAAATCTCTGAATCAATGCTGATGCTGATATATATATCCTGATATATATATAGATTCCTGTTCTAACCATCTGTTACCAGAAACTAATGTAAGCAGGATGTCAGCCTGTTGTGTCTTTTGGTGAGGTGTAGTGACTCTTTTTGCATGTGTGTTAGAAGAGGAAATGATGCATACTTTCTGTTGGAGCAGCACACTGCTCCTCTCTGAAGCTGGTTACTGGAGAGAACTGGTGCGGTGAGCTCAGCAGAGAAAGTTGCCAAGTGACTAATCCCCAATCTCTAATTAAAGCACCAGCAAGGCACATATGCTGCCTGCACGCTTACGCGAGTGCCGTCACTTCTGCTGCACTGGCACCACAACGAGGGGATGGCAGTGAGGTGTATCTGCTCCTCCCATGTCTCTTTCTTCTGTGCTGTGCAGTGCTGAAGCTCTGGATTACAGAGAGAGGGAGCAGAGCATTAACGTGAGAGATGGATGGTGCAGGCTATTAAAGGAAATGGAGGAACTATGTTTAGAGTGGTGTCTTTTCCTGATTTTGCCAGAGACAGGTGTACAATGTGAAGTCCACCCGGAGAGTCATTAAACCAGGCCGCTAGCTGCTATGGTAACACCTGCTGCCGCTGTTGAACCAGGTGTGTCCGGCACTCGTGAGGTTTTCCAGAGACATGTGCCCCCCGTTCAGATCACCCATCAGCCCTGACACCAGGACACAAGAAAAAAGGCTCCAGGTGCAGCTTCGCTGATATGTCCCACTCTTTCAGTGCTGAACAAGATTATCATTAAAAAAAAATTCCCAGACAGGCCCAGATTTGCACTTGTCCAGCCAATATTTTCACTGGCCCAGTCACCATAAATATAAATAAATAAAGGGTTAAAAATAATAGTTAAACAATTAAATAAAAATCCTTATATCAGTACATAATTCAAAATAGTTTAGTTTAATCATTTTTTATTATTATTATTTAATAAATTAATACTTTTATATGATATTAATTTAAAATATATATATTTTTAATTTGGCAATTACTTTTTAATTTGGCATGCTAGCTATTTTCTTCTGGTAAACTGTAACTAATGTAATATAATAATTCTATAAATTCTTAAAAATTTATTTATTGATTTATTTTTTTCAATTAATAATCATTTCTGAAACATTCTTTGTCAGGGAGAAAAACTGATGTTTTATTTTTGAAGGCAAATTTTATCCAAAGATTTAAATTTTGTCATTTACTTACCCATGTTTTTATAAAAACTGTATGAGTGTCTTCCTTTTGTTGAGAACAAAAGAAGATAGTTTAAAGAATGTTGGTATCCAAACAGTTGACGGTAGCCATCGACCTCCATAGTATTGTGTGTTGTGTGTGATGTGGGGAGTGGCTACCGTCAACTGTCTGGTTTCCAACATTAATCAAAATATCTTCTTTGTGTTCAATAGACAAATTAAACTTTTACAAGTTTAAAAACAACTTGATGGTGAACTATCCCTTTAGGTTTTAATCTGGAACACTAGTTGACTAAATTTAATCATAAATCAACATCTAAATGTATGAACAAACTTTATTTTGAAAAACAGTGATGTCATATATCAAATTGTTTTCTGTGATTTTAGCAACCTTATATACAATGTATAAGCCACCAGTGTTCTTCAATGTATTAGCAGTGTTCTTTTGATGCCAGTTGTTCCCTTCATTGCTCACATCAAGATTGCTTTCCCTGATGGTATTTTCAGATGAAATGTTTTTATTAATCTGTTTTTCTGAACTCTGAGGATTCCGTTAATATCAAGCAACATCAGCTGGTCTAGTTGCGTGAGCCGAGAACATTATTAATGTCTAAAAGTAAAACGGACTGTCCTTCCCCAGTTGGTTTTCTCTGTTGTCGCCGGTGTCTGGGCAGTGATTAGGCACTTCATATTGTTTTGTGTGTGCATGATTTTGCACGCAACTTCCTTATTCAGTAACACACACCTTTCTTCTCAGACAGTGAGTCTTTTCAGTAGCTGTCTGACATTTGTTTCAATAGGACTCTTTATTTTGTGATAGAACAGAAGGAGGCAACACAGTGGTTAGGAGTGATGGGACAAATGAGCGCAAAGCAGTTTTTTTTCTCATGAACCTACTGCTCTCAAATAGGGATGTGCTACAAATCTGTAACTTTCAGTTCTTGCTGGAACATCAGTTAGAGCACACAGATGCCACAAACATACAAAAACCCTTTCGGGCCTCCCGTGAAACTTAAATAGTCCTCATTGTTTTGGTCCCTATGGGTTCAGGTCAGCAGTCAGAGGATGTTATTAAACCACACTGAATGGCTTTTGTGTGCATTTTATATTCAGGAGGTAATTAATAATAATAATAATAATATTATATATATATATATATATATATATTATTGTTTCTGAAAATGTATTTAATAAAGTGACAATAATCAATAATTAATTTAAATCAATAATAAATCAATAATTTATTAGAAATAAATAAATTTAAACTGTTTAGTTTATCGGAATTTAAAAAATGTAGTTAACTTAAATGATTCACTATTTAAACTGACAAATAAACTTACAAAACTGAAGCAGTAAGTCATGTTTAAAATGTTAAATGTAGCAAAAATATATTAACTTTTTGTTTAAATGCATGTTTTATTTATTCATTTTATTATTTACTTTTTTAATTAATAAATTAATTCCTTTGGTACTTCAGATGTTCATCAAGCTTTTATTTAGCTCTAAATGGTTTTATAGCTTGACTTGTAAATTATGTCTGGACCAGTTTTATGTTTTTAAATAAATGTCAAATGTTTTCCTATCTTGTTTCATCCAACATGTAAGTGTCCAAATGCCATGAGTCATTGTATGTGTAACAAGTACAGGGTAACTAACATTTAACCAAAGTTATTTAAAAGTCCTTTTTTATGACTTAACATTTGTTAAACTGTAATTATAGACATCTGATTTAGAGATGGACCAGTTTTTTTTTTTTTTTTTTTTTTTTTTAGTTTATGACTTTTTGAAATCCAGTTGGCCAGTGAGTCTTATGTAATAGTACCCCACTAGTTAAGGTCTTGTGTATTTGAAAGTGTCATGTCATGCAGTCCTGCGGATTATGTGGCACTATTACTCATACTTAGGGTTAGAAAATTGAACAAAAAACAACGAATTCAAACCACATCAATTTTATTTAAGAAAATGCATGACGCCTCTAATTGTTAAATTATGAATTTAACTTGCAATTAAACTTATGGAGTGAGAACAGTGTTAATGCTTCAGTTTTATGGAGTAACATATACAACTTCTTACTGTACATTTAATAGCGATATAGTTAATTTGGCAATTAACTTAGCATTTAATTTTGCCTTTAACAGATATAAGATAACGAAAAAAATTTGAAAATACAAAACAATTTTTAGAAGAATTATGGGAATGCTAATTTTTATTTTATTTTTTTACTTGCAAATACCATAAATCTGACACTAGTTTACAATAAATCACAGATAATACAATGCAGATATAGTGTTTTTACTGCATATGAAAATTTACTGCAAATGGATCCTTAAAATGAGTTTATATTCTTCAGACTATAAAGCCTAACCCTTTTTTTTCTTCTTGTAGTAATCAGATTCACTGTTGAGAATATTAGTTCACTGCAGTTTTCCATGTGAGCTTTTTGGTTGTCGGAATTCAAGAGAGCTCTAGTTTACAGCAAACCCCAGAGGTCTAACATGCTGACTTTCACTCACATTATGCATGTATGGAGCAGCATGGGAAGACCGTGGAACCGGGAACAAATAAATATGCATATTTTAAGCTGTTAAAGTCATGTTTAATTTTTTTTTATTTAACAGTAAAATAAAATAACTAATTTTTAAATGCAACTTTTATTGATTGATTTTTTTAAATTATTTTTTTATTGTTGTTATTAATAATACATTGAGTTATTCTTGTTATTTTAGCTGTTCAGCAGGGCATTTAAAATCTTAAAGCATTTGAGATTAGTACGGGTTTGGACTGTGTATGTGCACACCATGCTAGCAAATCGATATTGGATTACATTATGTTGTAAATATTTTATGTTTAGTGCAGACGTTTCTAGCGCCAAGGTTGTGAAACAGTCTAAGATGCATCCAGGCTTGAGCATTGTCCAATCTTGAGGTTTAATTAACCCAAGTTTTTCAGAATGGGCCTTGGCATCAAGTGCACTGTGACAACGAACAACAAATGGATAGAGCTACATCTGACGGCTTGACACAAAGAAAAGCACTTCAGTCACCAAGGAGTCTAGTGGTGATGGCATCTGTTGATGACTTGCTGCAGTTCTATTACAGACTGAGCCATTGTTTCTTTATGCGGGAGCTACATTTGAAGTTCATCCACAGCTGACAGACAGAGAACCACAGATGGACTCGTACACTAAAGCAGCCCTTTGTTTGGCCACAACCTATTAGTCTTTCTCTAGCACTGGAAAGAGTGTGTTTGAGGCATTGTCCTGTCGCCAAATGCATTTATATAGTACTCAGACTCTGAAATGAGTTGTTTGATTTATTTTGCATGGATTGATCTTTTTGATGTGCCAAAAAGCTGTGAATGTCAGAGATGTTGTCTCTGAATGTCTTCGTATCGTTATGATGTCAGTATCTCAATGAGAGTTTCAGTGTCTTTGTTTGTGTACGGCTTTTGTCGCGGTTTCTTTTCTGGAATGAATTGGTGAAGGCATGATCTATCAGTAACTTGACTGTGATTGTTATAATAGTGTGCTGAGTCCTCTGTTGAATGACTGAAGGAAGCCATCAAGTGAATAAAGGCCCTTTCACATGATATGTGTCAATGTTTTCAAGCACGTTGGATGGAGTTAAACGGCGAGCTACAGTTGTGCACAGGTCAAGCGTTGAAACATCAGGGCTCAAATTATTTCAACCAGATCTTTCTGTGGACAGCAGGATTATTGCAATACATATGGAGTGCCACATAAAAATTAATTCAAAGGTTAGTCCACTCCAAAATGAAAATGTTGTCATAAATCACTTACCCCCATGTCATTATAAACTGTAAAAGCTTAATTCGTCTTTGGAACACAAATTAAGATATTTTGGATGAAAATCAGGAGGCTTGTGACTGTCCCATTGACTGCCAAGTAAATTACACTGTCAAGGTCCAGTAAAGGATGAAAGACAACGTCAGAATAGTCCATCTGCCATCGGTGGTTCAACCGTAAAGTTATTGACAAATAAATAGACATTAAAGCTATTAATGTAAATGAAGGTTATTGGTTCGGAATGACTTGAGTGAAAACAGCATTTTTGTTTTTGACATATTTAATTTTTATTTACCGTATTTTCCGGACTATAAGTTGCACTTTTTTCATAGTTTGGCTGGTCCTGCGACTTATAGTCAGGTGCGACTTATTTATCAAAATTAATTTGACATGAACCGAGAGAAATGAACTAAGAGACATGAACCAAGAGAAAACAGCCGCCAGAGGGTGCTCTATGCTGCTCTCTAGAGCGCCCTCTCATTGCTGGAGACGGTAATGTTTTCTCTTTGTGCTTGGTTCTAAATAAATGCGACTTATAGTCCGGTGCGAATTTATATAAGTTTTTTTCCTCGTCATGTCATATTTTTGGACAAATGCGACTTATACTCAGGTGCGACTTATAGTCTGAAAAATACGGTGTTTTTTTCTTCGGTCCCAGGTAATTACTTTGTTCAGCAGTATAGAAAGATCCAGTGCAATCCTACAGTTTTACGTTTATTTAATGCGTTTGGCAGATGCTTTAAGCCAAAGTGACTTTGCATTCAAGCTATACGTTTCATCAGTTCTTGCTTTCCCTGGGAATCAAATATGACCTTGGTATTGCTAGTGCATTGCTCTACTGTTTAAGGCATGTCATAACTTTTTTTCTATTATTTATTTTATTATAGAGTTAAGCATATTGGTCTGTTCATTGATTCAGGACGATAGCCTTCAGTCATTCAAAATTAAACAGACTTTGATTTATTAAGGCATAGCTCTCCATTCTATTTCCTGGTGCTCATAATGGTCAGTGCAGTTCTTTTTATCCATGCAAAGTCTCATATTACAGATGGATTATGAAACCAGTCGAGTACATTTGATTCTCAATTTTTTCATAACTATTTTCATAGTTTAAAATTGGAGCATGGCATGTTCCGCAGGCCTTTATTTGAAAGCATTAATATTTCAAGACCATTGGCATCATGAAGGTGTGTTTTATGGATTATCTCTTTCATTTGGTTTTGAAAACCTTTACACCAATTATCAAGAAGTGTAAATTTAATGACTGAAAAAATAACGTGGGACATATTTGAAACTGACTTTCAGTCAGAATCGTGTTGCTTGATTTGGCAGATGAAAGTCTTCAAATATTAATAAGCAGTGAAACAATTTTGTAAATGTTTTAATAACAAAGTGTGATGCCAAATGTATTTTTTGACTGTAGGCCCATCCCAAATGGAACAGATATTTAAATTGATTTAAACTGGGAAATTAAAAACATGCTCATCTTGGATACACATTTAAACCTTTGTGGGTATGAGCTGCGTTTTATAGTATTTTTGAATTAATTAATACATATAGTATTTCACTTTACCATTGAGAGCTACAATTCTAAATGCTTGTTCACAGCAAGGAAGATAATTATATCTATTAAGTTTTAATTATCATCTTAATTCTTTCACTTTCACTAATTCCTTGAGAATATAGGAGTCCACGCCACGGCTATAACAATATAATAAAAAAGTCAGTTGATTAACATTTACAGCCAATCAGAATTTAGACAACATAACTGCAGTGTGTGCTTATACAGAACATTATCACCATACAACATATGCATAGTTATAGCTATTGTTCTTGGTCTGAATCGGCCTTAAGTGAATACTTGAAGACCGGGACCATTGCTCATAGTCAGAAATCTGGCTGCAAAAGACTACATGCTAAATAATATTATTATCTGCTGCCACCACGAATGAACTGTTTTTAGTTGAAATGTAATAATCAGAACTGACAAAGCTCTCACAATCATATTGTCCATCGGTAGAGCATGCTGTGTGTTTACCCTTGTGTCAATGGTAGAGTTTTAAACACTGCTGGATATCTGGCTCTACAGTGACCTCTTGCTGGGTCAGATTTGTTTCTGATCCATCTGTCTGTCAGTGATCAGAGCGAACCCACAGCCTGTGGGTGTACAGGTCATTACAGCCGATCAGTCCCAGCAGGGACGGAAATAGTCCAGAGCCACTGTCACAGTGCATAACCACGGCTGCTCAGTGCCTCAGGTGTACTGCTGCACACTCCGCGGCAGACTGGAGCTCTCCGAGGGGCAATTATCAGATCAAATATCTCCCATTACCTTCCAGAAATGCACCTCTGCCATCTGTGCAAGCTAGAGGAAGAAATCATGCCTCTTCCATTTTCTCAAATGTGTTGTCAATTTCATAAAATGGGCCTATTAAAGTGGTTTGCTTTTTGCCACTGCAAACTGTTGCCGTAGTTGTGGTGACATCTCTGGAGAGAGAAGGGATAATGGAAGTTTTGTTCAAACTTTCTCTCTCATTTCAGTTATATGTACTTACAATTTCTGGTTTAAGATTAGGAAGTGCATGCCACTGCTCATGTAATGGTTTTATTTTATTTATATATAGTTTTTGATTTATTTATTCATATATAGTTTTTTTCCACTGTTTAGTTATTGAACATTCTGTAGCACTTGTTAATTACATCACTTGTGTTTTGACTGTTAGGGCTCTTGGGGCAGATTTGGACTGCAAACCATTTTTCTCAGTCTTTGGGCCACCCACGCTGCTAAATTGATTTGATGTCTGTTAATAGGCTCGGCCACTTCTCACAAACTTTCCACTGTTCACCACCAGAGCACAGAGTCACTGAGCATATCACACTTTGCCACACAATCACAGAAAATCTGTCATCAGTTTGAGAAACCACATGTCTCTAAAACTGAAGCATTTTGTGATTAGTAAAAACTTCAGGAACAAATCCTGGGATATCTGTGTGCCAACTCTCTACTAGTTTTCCCAACTGCTGCCAGTAGTGTCTAGATAATAAGCCATTGTCACAAATGTTTATAATTTTTTTTTTGTCACATTTGGGACTATTTTAGTCATAGTCTGAAACCCGCATGTCACTCTCTCTATGCACTGCATTCATTCTAAAATTTAACAATGCATTTATTTAATTCTTTTCTTTGGTAGTATAATACACAAGAAATCTTTGAGATGATGTGGGATGATGACAATTAAATTTTTGTAGTAAACTAATCCTTCAAAATTGTGTCCATATTTGTTACATTTGATAAAGTTTGAAACCAAATTCAGTTAGTTCCCCTGTCCCTCAGAAACACTCTTCTTAATCTGAATCTTTTGGTTCTTTTATTATTATTATTATTATTAAATTAACTTTTCATTTTGGGCTGAACTAATCCTTCAAAATTGTGTTCACACTTGTTGGTACATTTGTTGAGTTCGAAGGTAAATTCAGTTCGTCTCTTTTTCTCTCAGAACACTCTTGTCAGTCTGAATCATTTGAGGTTTTTTGTGAAATTATGATAAGCTTTTAATTTGAGGGGATAACTAATCCTTAAAAATTGTGTCCACACTTGTTTGTACATTTAATTGCACTTGACATTAAATTGAGTTTGCCCCCCCTTTCCTACAGAACACTCTTGTCAATCTGAATCACATGGTTCTTTTGTATACCATAATCACAGTTATTTTGTTTTTGGTTGAATTAATCCTTTACAATTGTGTTCAAACTCGGTACATTTGAAGGAGTTAAACTTGAGGGAAGCAAACTTAGTCCATCCATCTTTTTTTTCAGAATGTTCGTTTCACAATGCTCTTTCTGGTCTCTCTTCAGTCTCTTCAACACTTGGTTGATGTAATCCAGAATGTGTTTTTGTTTTTAACCAAATCATGCGGTCCTTTTCTTTGCAACCAAGTTTAGATGGCAGCTTTTATTCACACTAAGCAAATTAAATAAATCAGTTGAAATTAGGTCTGCACTAAAACCACCTGTGAAAGTGTACCCCTACCATAGGAAAATGAGCAGACACCGTTTATTGAGAATCATAAAAACTTAAAATGAATGCAGATAATGTGCCGGATGTTACTCTTTGCCAAATTCTTGGTTGACATTATAGGTATGTAGACCTTTGTCTGTCTTGTTTCAGTTTGGCTTCCTGAGACAATGAAGGCTCTATGATGTTTTTTTCTCTCTTTCTTTCTCTCTCTCTCTCTTCTGTATTCTAATGAATTAAACAGTCTATTGAAAATGCTGATGACATTTTAACCCTCTTCCCTGTAGATATCTGGAGTCTAGGGGTCATCCTCTTCATGCTGGTGTGTGGTCAGCCCCCTTTCCAAGAGGCCAACGACAGCGAAACTCTGACTATGATCATGGACTGCAAATACACTGTACCTGCTCACGTCTCCAACGCCTGCAAAGAGTAAGTTGCTACCTTAACCTCAGCCTTGGCACCAGTCCGATCATCTCTGGCATTTCCTACAGCTTGAATGTCCACATTTTTTCCTTTGGGCTATTGAGAGACAATGGCTTAATGGAGCCTTTCACTGTACATTCATTATCTAGAAAGCCAGACAGTAATGTTGACATGGATGTTAATAAGCTACATCAGGCAGACTCCGAGTGACCATCTCAGAAACACAAACATATTTAAAATAAATGCTGTTCATTAGAATTTTCTGTTCATCAAAGATTCCTTAAAGGTGCCACAGAATGCAAAAATCACTTTTATAAGGTGTTTGAACACAGTTGTGTGGCTATAATGTTAAAATCCATGCACTCATTGTTTAATAATTCAAAAAAATCATAAACAGTCATATTTTGTTTTCCAAAAATCTTCTTGGCTCTCTGTAAGGCTAATGTTGCTAAAGCTACCATTGTCTCTGCCTGTTTTCACTAATGTTGTGTCTGTTTAATAAATGCATTAACAAATTTAATTAATATATTAGATAAATGCAAATAAATGCTGTTCATTAAACTTTATATTTATCAAAAAAGTCCTGAAAAATAAAGTGCACCATCATTTCCACACAAAATATGAAGCAGAAGAATTCTGATTATTCTGATAATAATCAGAAATGTTTCTTGAGTCAAATACATTGTAATGATTTCTAAAAAGATCACGTGACACTGAAAACTGGAGTAAAAACTGGAGTACTGATGAAGAAAATTCAGCTTTGCATCACAGGAGTAACTTTTCATTTTATAATACAAAAAGTTTTCAATTGTAATATATTTGTAATTATATTTCACAAGATTTAATATATATATATATATATATATGTATGTGTGTGTGTGTGTGTGTATGTATATATATATATATATATATATATATATATATATATATATATATATATATATATATATATATATATATATATATATATATATATATATATATATATATATATATATATTAGGGGTTCAACGGTTCACAAAATTCACTGTTCGGTTTGATACGATACACTGATGTCACGGTTCGGTTCGGTACGTTTTAGATACAACAAAATGTAAAAACATCTCAACTTCTCAGAATGCCACAAGCGCACTGCGGGTCATGTGACAAGAACTAACCAATCAGCTTCATCCTTTCCCGTAACAACGTTGAAAGCTCAGCCAAGATGAAGGAACAGCTGATCATAGTTGTATATGGATTGCAATTTTGAAATAAATTTAGTAGCAGAGCTAGCCTACTGCAAGTGATTTTTAGAGTTGCAAATCCATTTATCCTTTGCTGAAATTTCCTCATCTTCATGGAGAGAGCAGGTCATTGTTGCTTAGCAAAGGCAGAAGACTCAGGGGCGCTTCTGCCCGAGCGCTTTGGAAAGGAGGAGAAAGACGCGCCTAGCGTTTTCCACGCGTTTTTAGGCGCGATATGTGAACGGCCCCTAAGGCGCTCGCTCACTCAGCACGCGCTGAAGGCTCGTTGCAAAATGTCTAATGCATTTAACAGACCAGAAATAGAAGATCCTCCAATAACCAACAGGTCTGGTGTTTGGGTGCAATTTGGATTCCCTGTAAGCTATAATGGTGATGATAGAATGAATGGTAAATAGTAAGGTCTCATATCCGCGGCTATAACGTAAATGTAGCCTATCAATCGCCACGATGATGTCTTTTGCCCTGTTTGAATCCGTTCGAAATGTCTGTCTAAATGCTGCGAAGATAGTTTGTATGTTTCTCCTCTTTTTCGTCTTTTTCCAGATACTGACACACTAAGGTGATGTCGGTGTAAATGAGTTGACATGTTTCAAGTATTCCCGCTGGTGTTTTTTTTTTTTTTGTATTCCCGCTGGTGTACTGGTGTAGCAGATGCGACATACCGTTGTTTTTTTTATCCACCACTCTCTTGCAATCACCATTATAGCTTACAGGGAATCCAAAGTGCACCCAAACACCAGTCCTGTTGGTTATTGGAGGATCTTCTATTTCTGGTCTGTTAAACGCATTGGCTATTTTGCAACGAGCCTTCAGCGCGTACTGAGTGAGCAAACGCCTGACTGAGTAGCCTAACATAAACATATAAGTTGGTGTTTTTTTCTTCTTCGGGGATGTCGGGGCGTTGCCTGTTACGTCGTTTGGGTTGGGCTACCTTGTTGAACGCATATCATTATATTACACTTTTTTTTTTTTTTTTTTTTTTTTTATATAATTATTTAGTCCAGCGAACCGTTCGTTACATAATGCGTATCGCGTACCGAACCGAAAGTGTTCAATACGAATACGCGTATTGTTACACCCCTAATATATATATATGTGTGTGTGTGTGTGTGTGTGTGTGTGTGTGTGTGTGTTTGTGTGTGTGTGAATGTGTGTACTTTATTTTGATCAAATAAATTCAACCTTGATGAGCAGAAGATAGTAATTTCAAAATCATTAATAATTGTAATGTTTCCAAACTTTTGGCATGTATTAATAATCTATAATCTATATACTTTAATATATTATAGTACTTTATTATAATATATCATTATTATATTGTTGTCATTATTTTTAAATGCTGCTTTTTATTCTTTACAGGATAGTAAGTATTTTTACGATACAAGATATATATTTTTATGTGCTAAAATATATATTTTTTTAAATAATGAGTGCTGGGGTTGTGGCTTGTGGGCGTGGCTTGGGGCATTATCAGATTTTCCTTCTCTTTTGCCTCTAGCTGATCACATGCCTGATTAATCCTTGCCATCCCAGGAATTAAAGGCAGTTCAAAATAGAAATGAAATTGTATAATAATAGACATAAAGATATCTGATGTGTCCCTAAGGTGTCAGGGTACTTGTGATTGGTTTATCTTAAGTCAGCGTTTGATAGGCTGCCACATCCATACTGATCGTTTCGTGTCAAACAACATGGTTATGTAACTGATAAGCTCCAGGCATAAGCCAGAACTAACCTTTCATTCACAACCCCCATCTCCAAACTGTGTCGTTTAACTCACACTACTAGCTGTCTCTTGCTGTTTGTCCTCAGGAACTTGCATGTCAGGCCAGTGTGTGTTTGTTTTCCAGTTCTTTGTCCGGGCTTTGTGAGCACACATGTTTAGTGTTAACATCTTTCAGAACTACTGCCAACAGCTAAAATTAGACTCTGCTTATAGCTAAGCTTAAATAGAAAGTCTGTTCACAGAGAAACAGTGCAGAACACAAAAGCATGTTCATGTCCAGCTGGTGGACAAAATCTGGGCCAAAATTATTCGTGCTTTGCGTGCCCTGCCACCATTTGAGCAGAAATTTAACTTGGAACATCGTCTTTGCAGATGTGTGTGTGTGTGTGTGTGTGTTTTCAATATGTATGCAAATTAGTTGCATTACAAGTTCATGTAAGTTACATATTGACATGATGGTTAATTGTAATTATTTACATGCAATGATGTTTGCTCCCAAATATTTAGAAAATCTGAAAATTTGATTTCTTAAAGTTTTTTTTTTTTTCAATATATTTTTTGTCTTATATATTCATATCATTAAACTTAAGCCACAATTCTGTCAAGTTTGGCTATAGCTTATATATTTATATAAATTCAATAAGCACATTGACAACCCACAGTCTCAGCAGATTGTTATTTCCACATACTTAATGTCTTATCATACTTTCAAGTAACAAAACACATTTCAAACACATCAGAAAAGTTAGGATGTGTTATAATGGTGCTGCAGACTTCATCCTGTCATTATCACTTCCATAGAGAACAAGGTGGAAACTGTGCAGCAGGGTAAGGAAATGTGTTGGGTCTTAACGTCGTTTCTCTGCGGGATGCCATTGTTTGTCAGAGGCGAGGACTCAATCGTGCAGGAGAATGGGCTTTATTAATAATAAAATAAAACAAAACAAACAACAAAAACTACCCTGTAGGGAAAAACACAGCTGGAAACTTGACTGGCTGGCAGGACAGGGTACACGACGGAACATTCGACGACGCACTGGACCGCAAACACATGGAGAATAAATAGGGACCAAATGAGGAGGGTAATGAGGGAAGACAGGTGGGTCAAATGAAGCAATAATCGGGAAACAAAATGGGCGGGGTCAAGACAATAGAAAAGAGAGCACATGGCACACAGAAAACAAGGACAAAAGCCATGTGCTTGAAAAAAAAACAAGACACGAACACACAGCTAATGAGAATACTCATAAGCCTTGTGTTCACACAAGACATGACAACATAAAAGCACACAACCAATGAAAAACACTAGCTGCGTGCTACACAGCACAAGACATAACAGCACACAGCCAATAGGAACATGAACTGCGTGCAACAACACAAGAATGAACCGTGTGCTACGCAAGACACAACACACTCGGAAAACTTGAGACCGCGCATTCCCACAACAAGACAGAACATGGAGCGCGAGTGTCCAAACCTCAACAAAACATGAGTACCGGGATCCATACACCATGCTCCAACATGAAACAAGGAAACAAGACACGCAGATGAGAGCACACAGCTCGAGCACACTCAAAGTTGCGCGCTCACATGAAAACAACGACATGACGGGAGTGTCAGGGCTCTTTCACAAAAGCATGAATAAACTATATCGAAGTGACAGAACCCTGACATTGTTAGGCTGTTAGAAGTATCACACAATTCTCCGCTGGAAATGAGAAGAAAAGTTGGGCTAGTTTAGCAATGAAACAAAACCTGTGTAACTAGTGGTAAATATTTCAGTACATACCTGCATAAAGATCAATTACTCATTGAAATGCAAGTGACTTTTTCAGTTGAAATGAATTTTTGGTTTTGTCTTTGTAAAGGTGACAAATTGGGACCTACTACAAAGGAGTTGGTTATTCAATGCTGCATCATCATGACTTCAGAATAATCTAGTTTAGCCAGTTTATTTAACGAGTAAGACATATTTCACAGCACAGCTCGTAGGGAAAATGGACAGTGAATTCATTCAAGACAGTATTTTCCAGCCTTAAAGGATAACTTCACTAATTTTCAACCAGCTTTGTAATGTTACGGTGTTGGCAGTATATATATATATATAAATGTTTGTATGTCTGCGAAGTCTTACTAACAATGTTGTAGCAGTATAAACGAGATTCTATTTTTGGAATGGTTTCTATTTCTGCAGTATCGTGGTTGAGAGTTCATTATCAATAACGCTCAGGTACTGAGTTTTTCTTAATGCGGTCATAGAATGCGATTTCAGTTTTTCCTTTCTCTTTGGATAAAGAAGATTGCATAAAGAAGATCTGTAAATTTGCAAAGACTAAAGTCTCAAATCCAAAGAGATATTCTTTATCAAAGTTAAGACTCTAAAACTGCTTATTCAAACACGCCCTCACATGTCTACATCACTATGTGGAAATATTTGCGTAATGCTGCCCAAAGGTTCACGCAAAAGAAAGAAGGCGGGGTTTCAGTAACCGCAGTTAGTGTTGAAGAGGCTATGTCACAGAGAAGCTGTTTGTATCTAGGCGAAAGCAAAAGCACTTTATTTGGCCTTCCGAGAGTAGACAAATTTTGGGGAATTTTTAAGATTACTTACAAAAGAACATGAATGCATTTTATGGATGACCGTTCTGTGAACCTAGGAGAGGAGGCAATTCTGACTTTGCCACGACAATCTGGCATTTTTAAATCAGCTACTGTAAATAAATTAAAATATTTGTTATTAAATGTTTAAATGCAGAGTTTTGCACGTTGAGCGTGTGTGCATGTGTGTGCATGTGTGCATGCACGTGTGTGTGACTATGTATGCGCGCATGTGCGTGAGAGAGTATCACAGTGAAATGGCATTGGTTCACAATCCCAGTTTTTGCGTTATTGTATATTAAATCTTAAAAGTTATTATATTGACTGCTCATGTGGTCTCGCACAACATTTTGTTCACAAATTCACTGGCAACCTACTTGTTGTGCATCTGGTTAGGACATGGTGTAAAATCATAGAATGTATTTGTTTGTGTACAAGTAGTTAAGGGTAACTACACAATTTAGACCCCTAGTCAACATTTTTACTTGTTAATAAGGTTAACGCAGTAAGCTGCGGAAACGCTCATGTGGAGAGCACTGGGCTTAATTGGCTGTTGGCATGTGATTAAACTTTCTATGGGGGTCCAGTCAGCTCCAAATGCACTGAGCTGAATCTCTTTCTGTCAGCAGAGAACACCAAAAAAACTGCCTCTGGATCTCATTCCCAACAATTTTTTTTAATTTTTTATATAGGTGATGTATTCATTTTGTGTGTTAATAATTTGACATTTCCTGCATTTCTCAGTCCTCATGCCTTTTGTTATTTTCTGGAAGTTGAATAAATATGGTAATTTTGGAGGATTATCTTTTAATGTGCAGCTCTCTCAGCACGTTCAAATGCGAGCAAGTGATGCATGAAAAAATTCTGAGCATTTTATTATTCGTTTGGTTCAGTTTTATTTTCCCCCTAAATAATTTTTCTGTTTTTGTCCTGTGCTTTCACCCTTCTTGTTTATTTATTTTTTTTATGCCGGGTCATTTTGGCATCACGGTGAAACTCCTTCTGCTGCTCTGTTGCACAGACATACTGTCTGATACAGCGTAGTGTGGTAAATGTGATTTATGGCTTTATCAGCAAACTGTCTCCCCTAAAAACAATATTATAGATGATTATGGTTTTCTCTAGAAGGATTCCTTTCACCTTTCAGTAGTGTAATATTTATGCATTCCATCACTCTACTTAAAGCATGCTTTTAACCAAGCTTTTAAGCCCTTTATGTTCTTAGGAGAAGATGGCTAGACTAAACCAGATATGTATGTTTGTTTTTATTTAATTTAATTGACTTTATGACAAAACACTTCTCCTTCAAAAATAAACAACAAAACTTTAAATTGATTGTAGACTGTTTTGGGAGGCATAAGTCATTGGATTTGTACAGTAGTTCTGTTTGCTGTCATTAATGCACAGGGTTATTGTTAATTAATTTAACTATTAATTTGATATTTTCATAGTTATTATTATTTTAACACACAAACACACACACACACACACAAAATAAAAAAATATTTAGCAAAATTATTTATTTTTAATTTGAAGTAAAATAATAAACTGAATAAACTAAATCTAGTAAAACTGTATAGACATTTAAAAGATAATGCTAAAAATGCCCAACAAAATAAACCGAAAGAAAAAAAAAAACCTAGCCAGTGTGTCAACACAAGGAAAGATTGTCATTTTGTTTTAATATCTCTTCCCATCAGGGCGTGCCCTGCTCTACGTCCACTTCTGCAAATTCTTCCCATGACTTTATTATTCCTTTTCTGTGTTTAGTTTGGCTTGTCCAACATAAACATCCAGTGCTGGCATGCACTGTCAGGGTGTATTTTGGCCCCCAAAAGAGCCAGCTGTCTGATTTAGCCCTCTCTGTAGCCCTGTGACTGCTGTCAGGCTGCTTTCTCTCATCGCTGCAGAATCACAGATGAATTTGATAGGCGTTGCAGCACACCATGTGGTTAATGCATGTACAAGCAGCGGTTGGCTCATCAACATGGCTGTGCTTCCATCTGCCACCATTTTCATGTCAATCTTCGTTAACATTAATAATTCGTCATTATTTAGTCACTTTTTTTTACACAACATTCCTTGAGGAGGAGGTGGGTGTTGAATTCCCTCTGGATGTCATCCACATTCTTGGTGCAAGACAAAAAGAGAGCATAAACTTGCATCCGACGTTTGTGTGCTAAATATTGTGTCTTCTGTTGATTATTCTTTGTGATGTCTGCTGTTTTTATCCTCAGAAACCTCAGGAAGAGCGTAAACATTCCAAGCAGATATGGTTGTTTCTGCGAAGGCCTTTCCGCTAGCAGAGATACTGGAGATAAATTTAGACTAAACAATCAAAGTGCCCATTTCTCAGCTCAGGGGAAGAACATCCTTGACAAATCCCTGCTGAAGTCCAAGTGTGATAATTTATTCTCTTTTCTATATCCTTCACCTGGACCGAGTAGACATTTACTTCTATGTTAGACTAAAAACATTCACTTGTGTCCCAACCTTGAAATGGCTTGTGTGTGTGGTAGCTAGTGGTCTGCTGCAGTGTTTTGGAGCGTTCAGCAGCAATCGAGTGATTATTAGGATTGAGTAGGAGTCTTATCAGGGCTCCCTGCCATGCTGGAGATCCGAGCGGTGTGTGGAGTCTCAGGGGAAGTAGTTGCTGACAGCAGTCTGGCTTCATAGAGAGAGAGATAGAGTCAGTCCACGAGTCCAGCGCTTTCAGCTTCCACACCTGAGCTCACTGCAGCCAGTCACAGTCCAGCATATTAGCTGAATTTTACTTAAAATGAAAGGTTTGATATTACAAGGCTTAAAGGTGATGTGCCAACAAATGGAAACAGTTTTTTTTTAGATTACCTTTTTTTTTTTTTTTTTTTTTTTTTATTACTTTTTTGGACAACTTTTTTAATCAAAAAGTTTTCATATATTTACAGTAGGAAATTTGCAAAATTTCTTCACGGAACATGATCTTTACTTAATATCCTAATGATTTTTGGCATAAAAGAAAAATCGATTTTGACCCATACAATGTATTGTTGGCTCTTACTACAAATATACCCCAGCGACTTAAAACTGGTTTTGTGGTCCAGGGTTACATATCATAAAATGGTTTTAAAAATTTATTTACATTTAGTCACTTATTAGCGACTTACAAATGAGGACAATAGAATCAATCAAAACCAACAAAAGAGCAATAATATGCAAGTGCGCCTAGGACAAGTCTTGGTTAGTCTAACAGTACATATAGCAAGGTATTTATATATGTATATACTGTAGATAGATAGATAGATAGATAGATAGATAGATAGGAATGCTAGTGTTAACGGCTTTTTTAAAGTAAACAAGCAGTTAGAAAACATAGAGTGCAAAAAAAAAAAAAAGGATTACAATAGTGCTAGATTTAAGGGTCAAAATATGGGGTCAATCTTTTCTTGAAGATTGAAAGAAAATTGTTGGATTTTTTTATGTCTAAACTTCCTTTTTTGGCATTCAGTTTTTGTTTAATTGGCAAAATAGTGGCATTTTTCTTTCATGCTATCTATGTTGTAGCATTTTATAGTTTCATATTTCAGTGTTTTTCGCATTAGATTTGATTCACTCATCATTTTAATTTGCAGCTTGTCAGAGTATCTCTGATTTCCATTTTAAGCTCTTTTGTCTGGATTTGGTTTTTATCTTCAGGGCTTTTCAGACCGGGTATTTTAAGGCAACCATGTCAGGCAGATTAATTTAGTCACTGCCTGCTTGCATAATATTCTCACTCTCATTAAACAACTACCCCTGTTTTCACACATTTGATTTGCATTTAAAATATAAGCTATTGAGCTGAGAGACAGTTCTTCACCTTATCAACCGCAAACTACTCAAAACTCTAGCTTTTGGGGAATTTCGACTTGTTTTCAGCTGATAAGAACATTTAAGTAGTTAAATGACCTACTCGGAGAGGTAAGCAACTAGATGTAATTGTCATTTCCAGATTGTGGCAAGAGCGTAAATCCTCACAGAGAAGGAAATATAACTGTTTTAGATAAAGCCCTGAAGCCTTTTCTTCCTGCAGCTAAAGCTGTTTTCCACTGTGGAGTGCAGAAATGGAAAGCTCTACTGTAGCATGAATATTTCATAGATGAACGGCGTGTTAAAAACAGTGACGGGCTGAAAGTAAATAGTTGGTTATGAATCTAAGTGGTGTTTTTTTTTTTTTTTTTGATGTTCTGTTTGGAAGGAGGTACATTGCTTCCTCCTTTGCCTTAAGGAACCAGTAATGTTAGTGGGAAAACTTAACAGGGATTGCAGATTGGCATTGGACAACAGTGTTTAGTGCATCACTTTTCAGCAGTGATGCTGTGTGCAAAAACATTTATACAAATTGACCAGTGTAGCCAAATTCATGAAAAAATTACAGTTTTTTTTTTAGTGAATCAAAAACAGACCTCATGACCAGTGTATCCTGATTCACAAACAAACAACTCCCAGTTCCCAGTGACCCAGTTCTTTTTAATAAATCTAGAATATGCAATGTGACCAGTTTCATCTGATTTGCAAACAAATGATTCTCAAGAGCTTATCTTAATTTATTTGTAAAAAAAAGAGATTTGAATCAGACAAAACCATCTCTAACCCCAACTATTAAGAGCAGCTAGTAAATTAACATCTTACTAGAAACTGCAAGTTTGTTGTTTTCATGGATATCAAAGTGAAAAAGAAAATATGCACTGTACCTTTAAATGGTTCAATAGTTTATTAGTAAATTCAAAGCAGATAGTGTATTAACGTCTTACATTAAACTGCAAAGAATATCTGTATGACAAAGAATCATTCATTTTTACTGTTAAATGTTTCAGCTGCATATATATAGGTAAAGTAATTTGAACATTTGAGATGTCAAATGCAGTGCATAGTTTGTTCTTTTGGGCTTTTTAATGTTGACATTGAAAGGTTACATCTGGACCCCATTACTTTGTCCCACAGCCTTTGATAATTACCCTCTTTTTACGTTACCCTAATGACAGCTGTTGTTGCCAGAAAGCCCAATGACTGTAGTTATTTTTGAGACCCTGGAGAGGAAATGTCGTCCTGACAACTTGCAGTCTTGTCCCCTATCATATTGTGACAGGGAGAAATTGTGGCTTTAATCACTTCGGTTCTGTTCTAAAAGTGTCTCATTGTTCCACATCCCATTTTTGGCACTGTAATGGAAATTTCAGATGTAATGTCTGTTGATAAGAGCTTGGCCGCATATCCAAGGAGAGACAAACAGGCAGATTCTCTCCCCAGTTCTCATATCTATTTATTCTCTCTCGGCCTTAACCAATTTCTTGCGTGCAGATAATAACTAGAGCAGGCTGGGCTGCTTCTGCTGCTGTGAGCCTGCTGAATCTCTTCGGCTCTTTCATGGTGGTTGGGCTGTAATTTTGCCACGTATGTGTGCTGAATGGTGATGCGCCCCGTTCGAACTTTGCCTCAGCGGCTACTCACAGCAACAGCAATTCAAGTCATTTTCAGTCAGCTAATACAAGTTTTATTGGCTTCTCTTCGGCTAATGATAGAAAGGCCCTTCTGTGGCATCAACATCTCAAGCACATTGCGCTCCCCGTTTGCTTTTAATGTGAATAACCGGCGTCTGGCTAAGCGTTAATTGATTTAGAATTTTTACCAATGAAACATGATAACTTAATTATGATCTGAATAGCATTGCACATTTACCCCCAGATACATATTGGACAGGCCCTGTACTAACCTCTGATCCTTCCAAAAAACTGTATCCTCATCTTCTCTTACTGTTCTTCACAGCCTGATAAACCGAATGCTACAAAGGGATCCGAAGAGGCGAGCGTCGCTGGAGGAGATCGAGAGCCACGCATGGTTGCAAGGAGTGGACCCATCTCCAGCCACTAAATACAGCACCCCATTGGTGTCTCACAAGAATCTGTCAGAAGAGGAACACAACAGCATCATCCAACGCATGGTGCTGGGAGACATCGCCGACAGAGAAGCCATCACCGAGTAAGGCTTGTTGTAGGCTTGTGATACAAATGTTAAGAAGCTGGGATATCCTCAGGCTAATGTACAGCATTTTCCACAGAAGAAATACCTCTCTGTCATTCTTTGATTTCTCTTAAGCAGGACTGTCTTGAAATGAAAGACTATTTAGAAAGGGCCTCCAGGTTTGTGTAATCAGCTTGTGTAATCAACTCGCGCTATGTTTTTATTCATGCGAGTGAGGCGAAAAACATCTGGAAAGCCAAACGTGGACGTGTGGGTTCACAGCACCATACAGAGGTGCACACAACTCGGTAAAGTTGTATCATAGATTTCGGGTTGCCCGCGAACAGCTACAATAATGCACTCCTCCATTTTCGGATTCAACCAGATGTGCAAGTAAGCTCTTCGCTGATTGGCATGCATAAGAAGGCGTCGGGCAAATTTTCCATTCAAATTAAAATTGTTGAACCTTTGCGGAAGACGAGATTGACGTGAATATCTCACGTCAGCATAATTTGCGTCACCTGGCTCCAATTTTCTTTGATGAAGACGAGACTTTGAAGAGCTAAAACTAATATCTGATGATAAAAACTATGATAAAATATATGCCGTGTCTTCGTTAACAAGACAAGATGGGACTATAATGTTATTTGAGGACTACCGGACATTCAAAATACATCCAATAGGCTACTGTCTTGTCCTTAAATGTGCATCCCTGTCATTGGATTGCAATCAGATAAGGGGCATTCGCATATCTAGTCTCATTATAGAAGCCGCAGTGGATGGATATACTACCAAAACGTGAACTATCGATCTGAAACAATAGCCTTAGCAGTTAGCACCCAAAAGGGTAAGGATGAGGTGACCAGATGTCCTGTTTTCCCCAGGAGTCACAATTTGTTGTCCATTAAACTTAAAGTTATTGAAGGCGGGATAGGCAGAATCGCGCTGATGGCGGTGCTCTCTCTCGCGCATGTTACGCTTCGTCAGTTCTCATTTACACGCACGATCAGTGCTCAGCACTCAAATACACACACAGCAGTCCACATGTCTATCATGTAGAATATCTCACGAAAATACAGCTATAGATTAAGTGAAGGTGAACAGGTGGGTAAAAACTGAACGTATGTCAGTATTACATGCATGCCGTCTTAAAGGGACAGCATTCCTTATTAAGTACCTATTCGTGTCATTGATGTTAACCAACAAATATTAAATATTTAAAGTAAACCTAATGTATCTGAAAAACTATTATTTTTTATTTACTTTTTACTACTATTAAAGGGATATTTCACCCAAAATTAAAAATTAAAATGCGCTCGATTTGAAATAGGAATCATTGCCACATTTTGTGTTAACACTTTTCATTTATCACCGTCTCGTTTGTATTTGGCCAGTTTGGAGAAAGCCTCACCAAACCTGACCAGCTAAGCGTTTGTGATTACGGGAACTTGTACAAATGCGGATGGGTGACATGAATGGAGATGGCTCCAGATCGGTGATGTTGTATTTGGTTTCCCAACAAGGTCCATTGCACCACAGAAAATGCATTTGCTGAATGCATAAACTGTATTTTCCTGCGCTCAAACCTGCCAATCTAAAGGAAACGCTGTGCATGGTGTCTGAGGAAATTTGTGAATTACCATATACTTATAGTCTAAATAAAAAAAAATTGCAACTATTACTGTTATTACACTTGTATACAAAACTTCATATTATGCTTGGTAAGTGCATAATGTCGCATGCACTACCGCCGGTGGCAGTAGACATCACGTTTGTCACAGCCCTACACAGTCAGTTAGTGATGTACCAAAATTCCGGCAACTGCAGTAGTTTTAGAGGGCAGCAATCAATAACCAAAACAGTGACTTTTTAATAGTATATCTCTGATGCTGCGTTGTGACTGTGTCAGCATAAGTTTCATACAAACAGCCTGGATAAGCTACAACAGGTAAACATAACACCTACTGTATGTGGATATAATTTACTGTAACCAAAAATTATACTTGAGTAGCAACATGTAGGCCTAAACATTTTTGGGCTGAAATATTGATAGGTGGTTCATTGCTGAAGAATATGAATTATGGCTGGTTTAATATATCACCTGAAAACAATGTTCATGTTGTTTTCAGTTTTAGTTTTTGGCCAATTGAAAACTTTTCAGTTTCTGTTTCACAAAAAAAATTATTTCTATACACCAGTAAATTTGGCAATGTTTAATTGCAATCTTTATGAAATCTGAAAATGAATAGCCATGTTTTACACTCTTAAAAATAGAGGTGCCTAAGAGGTTCTTCAGAGGCTATGGCATAAAATAACATTTCAGTCAAAGGTTCTTTAAAGAACCATCTCTTTCTTACCTTTTTATAATCTGAAGAACCTTCTTTCGCCACTAAGAAACTTTTGTGTAACAGAAAGGTTCTTCAGATGCTAAAGGTTCTTTATGGAACCATGTAGGCAAAAAGGTTATTCTATGGCATCATGAAGCACCTTTATTTTTAAGAGTGTATACTGGTGTGTCCATCTAGGCTGTTGTAAGACAGCATGGTTTTATTAGTAGTAGGGTACCATTTTTCACAAGCGTTAAAAAATAAGTTCATTTCACTGTCAGTGGAGCATGAAACGAACATAGTGCAAAAGACTCCCGCTGTACAGTCTTGTAGAAAGATGCATGCTGGGTGATGGTTCAAAGCACCCATCAGTCTTTTCTTTGTCTTTGATCCCACTCCACAGCAGCTAGGGAACCCCACTGTGAGAAACTGTCTGCCTTAAAGGAACCCTCAATATGTTTTAAAGAAGTGTACTGAATAATCGCATTAAAATCCCATGTACAAGTCATTTCTACAATTTTCTTTTCACACACACACACACACACACACACAAAATATAAGCTCACCTGAAGATCACTACTTATGTTGCTATTTATGATATTTGCTCAGCGCCTTAAGAGCTGAACTGAGCCATGAACACAGGCCATGACGCGGATTCAAGCCTTACCAAAAGATCGTCGCAACCTGATTTGAACTAATTTGTTCAATTGTTGGTATGTAATCCCAGAAGAAGCAGTGTAATCATTGCTAACATGCCCAGACTCACAAGCTTGAAACGTTGGGTGCAGAATGTCCCATTTGAATTGGGAGATTGTGTTATCTGGGACTCTTCATAGTTATATTAGTCTCAGGTGTTCAAAATTTGGGGCACTATACAAGACCTTTTGAACTAATAGAAGCCACTTGGGTCTCTAGTTGTTAGAGCCCTGGACTTTGACTTGTTCTTTGACATGATTGCTTTGTCTAAATGGGTATTTCTGTCTCAAACACTGTCTGTGTCTCCTCCTCACTTGTCCATTCTCTTTGCTCTTCCTCCAGAGCCCTAGAGACAAACAAGTACAACCACATCACTGCTACTTACTTCTTGTTGGCTGAACGGATCCTGAGGGAAAAGCAGGAGAAAGAGGTGCAACCTCGTTCTTCCAGCCCCAGCAACATCAAGGCCCACTTCAGGTACCTCATGGGAGTTACTCTATCTTAGCTGTCTGTCATTTAGTCATTTGTGTTTTGTCAAAAGAATGCTACTTTTAGTTATGTATGTTTTATCAAGCACACTGGGTTTTGGTGCAACATCAAAATCTCAGTGTTGAAGATGTTTGAAACGTTTTTGTGACGTTCCCAATTACAACCAATTGGTTTTGCCATGTGCCACATTATACCAAGAGAGCAAGAATTAAAATAGATTGGGGGAGGAAAGGAGTGTGTCTTCCTTTATTGCAGAATCCCATGGGCACCCTGTGGAATGTCTTTATTTATGTTTGTAGAAAGGTCAGGCAGTGGATCCCTATGGTTTTAATGGTAATTACATTTTAGGAATTTCTTACTGCAGGCGCTATCACAACACAGACATAATAACAAAAATGTAATTGAAAACCCAATTACATGGAGATTTGTACATTCATGCCATCTAGTAACAAACTTGAACTGGTACCAAAGTAAACCAGTGGAGAAACCATGTGGTTAACTTTCCTCTCCAATTTGTACTTGGCTCCTGCCTTAGTATATTTGATAGCAATGCTCTTAATCATTATTATTATTATTATTTTTTGTAATTGTCTAAAAAAACTGTTACAAATTAGTCTGCCATGCATTAGTGGACATAGGCAGGCTAAGTGCAGGTTTGTTGTCTCTCAGAAGGTTGTCTGTGTGGAGTAAGGGGCAGGATTCACTGTAAGAGGTTGTGAGAGGTCAGCTCTGCTAGATGTCAGAATCCCTGTCTGTTCTCCATGCTGTGTGTGGACAG
This sequence comes from Carassius auratus, assembly GCF_003368295.1. NCBI lineage: Eukaryota > Metazoa > Chordata > Actinopteri > Cypriniformes > Cyprinidae > Carassius > Carassius auratus. The sequence goes on from NC_039258.1 coordinate 12,971,430, forward strand.
CACGCACATCCTCTGAGCACCGCACTGGGTGACAAATGTGTTTAAAAGATGAGGCTGAAATTGGTTTGGACTGACCTAGAAAAGCAGTGAGGCTGCGGATGCTTTCTGAAAGGAGCAGGCAGTGGAAGAAATGAGAGGATGTGGTGGGAAAGAGATGTAGGAGAGGAAGATGTTGGGAGAGGAAGAGTCCTCAGGATGCAGCAGAGATCATGAGAGGGTGACAAATGCTTTTTTTTTTTTTTTTTTTTTGGGGGGGGGGGGGGATTCAACATATACAGTATTGTTCAAAATAATAGCAGTACAATGTGACTAACCAGAATAATCAAGGTTTTTAGTATATTTTTTATTGCTACGTGGCAAACAAGTTACCAGTAGGTTCAGTAGATTGTCAGAAAACAAACAAGACCCAGCATTCATGATATGCACGCTCTTAAGGCTGTGCAATTGGGCAATTAGTTGAAAGGGGTGTGTTCAAAAAAATAGCAGTGTCTACCTTTGACTGTACAAACTCAAAACTATTTTGTACAAACATTTTTTTTTTCTGGGATTTAGCAATCCTGTGAATCACTAAACTAATATTTAGTTGTATGACCACAGTTTTTTAAAACTGCTTGACATCTGTGTGGCATGGAGTCAACCAACTTGTGGCACCTCTCAGCTGTTATTCCACTCCATGATTCTTTAACAACATTCCACAATTCATTCACATTTCTTGGTTTTGCTTCAGAAACAGCATTTTTGATATCACCCCACAAGTTCTCAATTGGATTAAGGTCTGGAGATTGGGCTGGCCACTCCATAACATTAATTTTGTTGGTTTGGAACCAAGACTTTGCCCGTTTACTAGTGTGTTTTGGGTCATTGTCTTGTTGAAACAACCATTTCAAGGGCATGTCCTCTTCAGCATAGGGCAACATGACCTCTTCAAGTATTTTAACATATGCAAACTGATCCATGATCCCTGGTATGCGATAAATAGGCCCAACACCATAGTAGGAGAAACATGCCCATATCATGATGCTTGCACCTCCATGCTTCACTGTCTTCACTGTGTACTGTGGCTTGAATTCAGAGTTTGGGGGTCGTCTCACAAACTGCTTGTGGCCCTTGGACCCAAAAAGAACAATTTTACTCTCATCAGTCCACAAAATGTTCCTCCATTTCTCTTTAGGCCAGTTGATGTGTTCTTTGGCAAATTGTAACCTCTTCTGCACATGCCTTTTTTTTAACAGAGGGACTTTGCGGGGGATTCTTGAAAATAAATTAGCTTCACACAGACGTCTTCTAACTGTCACAGTACTTACAGGTAACTCCAGACTGTCTTTGATCATCCTGGAGGTGATCATTGGCTGAGCCTTTGCCATTCTGGTTATTCTTCTATCCATTTTGATGGTTGTCTTCCGTTTTCTTCCACGTCTCTCTGGTTTTGCTCTCCATTTTAAGGCATTGGAGATCATTTTAGCTGAACAGCCTATCATTTTTTGCACCTCTTTATAGGTTTTCCCCTCTCTAATCAACTTTTTAATCAAAGTACGCTGTTCTTCTGAACAATGTCTTGAACGACCCATTTTCCTCAGCTTTCAAATGCATGTTCAACAAGTGTTGGCTTCATCCTTAAATAGGGACCACCTGATTCACACCTGTTTCTTCACAAAATTGATGACCTCAGTGATTGAATGCCACACTGCTATTTTTTTGAACACACCCCTTTCAACTAATTCAACTAATTGCCCAATTGCACAGCCTTAAGAGCGTGCATATCATGAATGCTGGGTCTCATTTGTTTTCTGAGAATCTACTGAACCTACTGGTAACTTGTTTGCCACGTAGCAATAAAAAAATATACGAAAAACCTTGATTATTCTGGTTAGTCACATTGTACTGCTATTATTTTGAACAAGACTGTATAAACCGAATGGAAAAGCAAACTGAGCCTCCCAGATTCTTCCCAGAGTCATGTAATTCGACCTTGGCTATAGGTAAGCCAGATCAGGACTGCAGTGTTCATGTTAAACAGTGTGCCCTTCATAGACAGAGAGAGTTTATAGGCTGTATGTACTCAGAATTGTAATTCCTGATCCTAGTGCAGAATATAGCAGTAGAGTATAAATTCTGACTTGAATGTTATTTTGACGTATGAGGTTGATTCTTGATATTATGCAGAATTTTCAACGTTTACACTGACAGCAGCATTTGCAACAACCTTATTAGACCATTGCAGTATTTCTGTAAATATTTTTTTTTAATGATGAACAGATATGATAATGTTTACGATCCATTCTCATCAGGCCTGTAAACACAACTAGTCCGATTTTGAAGTCCACTTCATTATGTCCCAGAAATGGTTACTCAATGTTTGAATTGTTTGGCTTGTCTTCATACCAGCATAAGGTTTACAGTGTTAATGCGGAAAGGGCAACCGGAGAGGACGTGCTGGAACCATGTTTCACCAATTTACTTTGTTCCAAAGCCTCAACTGAGTATATCTTTCCATAGCAACTTGCCTGAAAGTGCACATACTATTGTGTAAATGAAACTCTAGCAGGAAGGTTAGAACATAAGAAAAGACAATAAAAGCAAGTTACAGTAAGTATTCCGAGTTATCTTGTTAATCGCCATGTTCCTTGCTTGAGTGCTTGGCACGAGAAGGAAATCTGGCTTTTGTCAGGGACTGTCATTAACATTTGGGTTGTTTTCCTAAGGCAGTCTCGAGAGCTTCTGTCTTTAAAAGTCAGGCAAATGGCAATGTCCAGCTTTACTGACTATCATCTGCTTAAGTTACCACATTATGCTGTTTTTGGTTGTTTTTTGGGAATTGTACTCTTTTTAAGGCAAGGTTATTTATATCAAGGACTGTGTCCCTTTTTCTTTTTTTATTGCAGGCAGTCATGGCCAACCAAAATCGACATGCATCAGGACATCGAGGACAGCTTAGCCTCTTCATCCATCTCTCATGCTGGGGGTCCACAGTCTCCTGCTCGCAGTACAGAGAGTCTGCTAAATGGTCACCGCAGTAAAGGGCTTCTGGAAGTGAGCCGCAGAGAGGAGATTAGCGAAGCCTCCAGCAGCTCTGCTGCACCTGCTGCCCTGCTCCCAAACCTTCTTAAACCTGGGGTCGTGGCTCCCCTTGCATCCGCTTCAGCCAAGCAACGAACCTGCCTCTTTCGGGTGGAAGAAGATGAGGAGGAGGAAGAAGAACAGGAGCCTTCACCATTGTCCACTCAGGTGGTCCTACGCCGTAAACCACTGTCCATCACCAACCGGCTTACATCTCGCAAAAGTGCCCCAGTGCTCAATCAGATCTTTGAGGAGGAAGGTGAATCAGATGATGACTTTGACATGGATGAGAGTCTTCCACCCAAGCTCAGCCGGTTGAAGATGAACATCGCATCTCCTGGCACGGCTCAGAAGCGATACCACCGGCGCAAAAGTCAGGGCCGCGGTTCAAGCTGCTCTAGCTCTGAGACCAGCGATGATGATTCGGAGAGCCATCGCAGACGACTAGACAAAGACACAGGGTTCACCTACAACAGGAACCGCAGGGACAGTAGTGAGGGTCCACCTGGAAACTCTGGGGGCAATGGGGGTGGAAGTAGCGGAGGACAGAGCAAACCACCTGGGGAAGGCAACTCAGGACCAGACAGGGGCAGTCCTCCAGGAGGGGGGAATAGTGGTAGTACAGGAGGGGGCAGTGGAGGAGGTGGGAGTACAAAAGGACAAGGAGGCCCTTCCAGCTGTTCCCGTAGCAACAACAACAATGCTTCATCTGGCTCGACACGTAGTGCAGCTCGGAGTGCTGGGGAACTGGTAGAGAGTCTGAAACTCATGAGTCTATGCTTGAGTTCCCAGTTTCAGCATCGCAGCTCTGGAGGTTGTGGTGGTGGACGGTTTATCCTAGATCCTCAGAGCCTGTCCAGCGTCAAAGTCCAGGAGAAGTCCTCCTGGAAGATGTGCATTGGTTCTAACAACAGTCTAGACAAAGTGATCAACCCTGCTTTGAATGGTGGCATTGGGGCGATGGAGCATTATCAAGACCAAACAGCAGTCATGTTAAATGAACTTGGCCTGGTCAAGGAGAACAACCTGAACTTGAAAAATAATGTTCTCCAGCTACCTCTGTGTGAAAAGACCATCTCCGTGAACATCCAGCGAAGCCCCAGGGATGGGCTACTCTGTGCCTCAGCCCAGGCCAGCTGCTGTCAGGTCATATGATGGCACATCACACGGCTGGTTCTCAGAGTGGATTGTTTCTATTGCCACATTTGTAGCAAATGATGACTTGAGTTCTCCACCAGTAGCTGTCTATGACCTCTCTTGATCCCAACTTGACCTTTAAATCTGCCTTCTATGTCGTCTTAAACATTCTTACAACTTATTTATTAAGTTCTCCTCTTGGACCCATTGGTTTTTAATGAAGTGCACGCTGCTATCCTTTTCTTTTTTGTATCTTTATTTTATTTGCCCAATTAGACTTCGATATTTGTTTTCCAAGTCCTGTTCAGTTTGCTTTTTAGCCCTTGAGATGAAATTTTCTTAAAATGAATTCCATGGTTGAAACACCACCCAATCAGTCAAGAGTTGTGGAAACTGTATGTATAAATAAATGACCTTTAATAAAATGATATTTAAATTAAGACCAAGAGTATGATAGAACACAACATGGCAATTCATAAAATAAGCACTTAAAGAAACTCGACCACAACTGGTGTTTGTAAATTTTAGCCCCAATATGATTGTAATGAGATGGTATTACAGTAAAAGCAATAGTGAGAGTAAAGAACTAAGCCTTTTTTTACTTCATAGTGCTGTCTGATGAGTCTTAAACTGAATAACCATTTGCACACTCTTTTTCACCTTTTTCTTAAGTGTTACTATTTCCACGTCACCATTTAGAAATGTTCAGTATAGATAAACTTTTTGAGGTTAATGACAATCAGTTGCAATAACAATAGATATTTTTAATGGATCATTTCCAAAAGGAGGCTACAAATAACCTATAATTTTATTTAATATTTTTTTTTTTTAATTGTTTTATATGAATAACATTAAAACACATTCACCATGTTCTTGATTCACATCACACCAAATCACTTAGTTTTAGTTTTTTATATATTTCAGGAAACATTTGGGATTTGCGTGTAATTTATACACTGAAGTGGTAAAATGTTGTAATTCCATCTGTGAAATAAATACTCTCTTAAGTAATAATGTTTTGCCAAATTTGCAACCCAGACAGCACTGTGGATACACCCACACATATATGTGTTCATCCTAGTTTTTATCAAATTAGAATTGCACTATGGTATAAGTATTAGTCTAGAATTAGGATACTTTAAACACCATACAAATCACAGCAGGGGTAATTAGCCTTTACAATGCTGTTTCTGCCAGAGCAAAATCAAACCCACAGACAGCGACAGTGTTCAGCTTGTGTAGAACAGAATAGCATTGAGTCAGTTCCCCTCTTTCTCAATGTCTTTATTAAAATGAAATTTGAACAGGGAAATTATTTTACCATTAACAACTCTTCTTTGGCTTAATAAATATTTTTCGGTTCCTGAAAATAAAATCTGTCATCTAACCCCTGTTGTTCTTGTACTTTCCAGCTTTGAGTTACTGTATATACCAGTCTACGAATCGACTGGCCTTAGGGGATGTTTTTAACTATGTACATATATTTTTTTAAAAGTTTATTTTTTGAAAGAACTGCTGTTTTAAAATGCTGTTTTGGATGTGAGCCTTGAACTGGCTTATAGTTGGGATAAAATTGTTTTTTTTTTTCACCTGGCCACCTGATAACTGATAAATAAAATGCATGGTATGTATTCTATTCAGTGGATGGCCACTCTTTCAGGAAATATGGCTTCAAGAGTTGGCCATAGGGTGACCATCGACTGGTATAGAAATAAGTCAAAGCTCTACGGGACTGTAGGTGTGAAAGAATCGGTCGCGAGATTTAAAGGGCATTTGCAATAAGCTAAGCTATAATTTGCAGCTGTGTGTAAATATAATTTTGTTTAATTTTTATATTTCAAACCTGTACATCCTTCAAATGGCTTCACTTGACCCAAATTATCTTAAGTATTTCTGTTTTTGTCTTTTTGTTTTTAAAAATAAACTCTGTAAATATTGGTGTAAATATGGTGCTCTACACTTAGAAATGCAGTATTGGACTTCTTGTTCATAGCTGTAATATAGCCTTATTAGATATGAGTGTCAAAAACAGAGAAAGGTAGGTTGAAAAGAAAACAGTGCTATATGCATATGTCAGTCTCTGACTTTGTCCTACCCTGATGTAAACAGCTAAACGACATGTGCATGTGTTGTGCGTTTGACATTATTGATCCACATTCATTCAGACGAAAAGAACCACCACAAAATGTTACAGGACCAAACCATGTACTGGCTTACAAAAAAAAAAAAAAAAAAAAGAAGAAAAAAAGAGAAAAACTACTTTGAAAAAGCAAAACGAATAAATGTTCTGTTGCAGAAACTTGTCTTTAAAAGTTACATATAGCTATGGTGATGTCCAGAATTAAATGTGAAATATGTTGTCTTTAAACCTGGACTCCCTTTGTCCTTTTTTGTGTTGGAGCCCTACTTTTTTTCTTATTTAATAGTTTGTTTTACTTCAAAATACATAATGGAAGTGCAATGATAATATTTCACATCAAAGTGCTTTCTATACAATAAAAGAAATGATGGTTCAGAGTTTCGCTGGACACAATGTCGAAAGAAGTTAAACTTGACAAAGTACCGCTGCCCACAAGCCCCTGCTGCTGAAAGGTATTTGCTCCTAATTTACTGCCCGCTTTTGCTGCCAAGGCGTCTTCAATAACCAAGAGCTTTTCAGGGATACTTCTTATCCAAGTGCATGTCCAGCTTCAGCTTCATGGTCGAATACACTGTTGCTGTTGTCAGTAGAGCACCTTGCGAGCACACAGACACGTTCTGCATATTGTCAATGGAAACCGCTGAGACTGCTTCACTGTCAGAAAGTGTGACAAGCTGTTCTTTAATTAGAATGAGTCGTAAGATGGCTAGTCACACTGCCCTCAGTCCTCAGCTTCAGGAAACATCAAGTGTGAAGACACAGGGAGTTGTTTGTTTGGCTCCTAAAACCTTAGTCTTAAAAAAAGTTTTATCTTTCTCTATATCAAGCCTTCTGCTTAAACAGAATATGGACATTGATCACAAAATGAAAACGTGGTTACTGAATTGCTGATATTTTAAAGTCTGAAGAGATGGGGAACTGTTTATTTTGGTGTTTTTGGTAATGCAGCATCGGAGTTTAAATCTGATAAATGACAAAAATGTCCCAAACACAAACATCTCATGCCAAGCAATGAAGGGGTATTTAAAATGTTTATTTTCAGGCAGACAATATTGAATATGCTTAATTCAAGTACAGTACAGGGTGAAGTGGCCTGACATCTGTAAACAAAAGCCATAAGAGTTAAAAATAATACAGAGATGTTTCAAGGCACTGCTTTGTCTTTGGTAGAACATAGAGTGAATGAGAACCAACAATGAAACAAAATTGACATTATATCCATTTTTTCGTTTTGTTTTTTTAGGCCCAATGTCTGATATATTTCTTCTAATCATCTCTTTAAAACATTTTTCAGACAATCATGAATAAAAATAAAGTACTTTGACAACCAAATCAACCTTGTTTTTTGACCCCATCATGCACCAATTGGATCCTCTCATTATACCATTAACCGTTTAATTGATATAGAGAAATAATAAAGCAACGCGTGCAAGTTCAATAACAGGAAAACTGTCTTAAAACCATGTCTTATTCATAAGTGTACAGCATCAATAAGCCATTGTGTGGATAACTTGGCGAGGAGTGCATATTTAAAGTCGAAGTCAGTTAAATATAATACTAGATCGTTTACAGCATGTGTACACCTTGAGTACTTTCGTCGTGTTGGCGTCACCCGTCACTTATTCCACGTATTTCAGGTCTCCGTATCTTCCAATGTTTTCTGAAAAGACAAATAGTATCAAAATGTTAATGTTAGAACTTACTTGGGAACCTAGACCAAAATAACAGATGAACAGAGGGTGAAAAGAATATCTAGGATCTATGTGTACAAATGGTCACAAAATATGATGTTCTACTCTGGGGTATGTTCCCCCTTCATCCATATAATCTCTTATATAGGAGATGTAACATAAATAACCAAGGCTTATATTCATAATCTTTCAGGATTCATCATGTAAGAGAACTGATTTAGCATCAGTTCTCCCTGGTCTAAAGAAGTCTTACACGTTGGCTTATAAAAGGCGGAAACTGATCTTAGTTCAGCGTACACACAGCCCCAGGCAGGACTGTGTTTTAAATGAGTCACACTGGGTTTTCAGAGATGGAGGGGAGCAGGAATGCTGCTATATTCTGAAAAGCTTTTTAACAATTAAAGAACATTACAGAAAGCTACTAAATCTTTCTAAAAGACAAACACTATGAACCCATCTACCCGTAACAGATGTTTTTCTCTGCAGCATCCACAACTCCCTGACTATGGCCTATGCAGAGTTTCATTTAATCAATTAGTTTCACTGCCTGCAGCGAACCAGAGCAAATTACATTCTCACTGAAAAAGTGTTAGGTGCAATTAATTTTTTAATCCAAACGAGAGATCAATAGGGCCGGAGCTGCTGACTCTGTGGTTCTCTATGTATAAGTTCAGTGAGACTGAGCTCTGCTCTCCTCTATGAGAAAACTGCACAATGGTTATTACTAGGTACAAGATATAGAGGCCCTTCAAATGTGGTGAAAGAAAAACTTCATTCAATAATTAAAGAGGTCTACACAACAGTTCTCATACTATGGCCTCCACTGAAATCTCCTAATCCTTTTATTCCCCCAAGAAAAACAATGGAATTAAATGATTACATATATAATCTCAATCAAATATAATGGGTATATATAAAGTATTACTTACTGTTATTATTATTATTATTATTATTATTATGTTCTTGAAATGCTTAAAAGAACTTACCTACAAACACGAATGTAGCAAATGGTACCTCAGCATTTTAGTAATGGTTTATTATGTTAAAAGCATGCAAATTCCATTCTTCGGATTAACTAAGTTAGGTAATTCACAATTAAGTATGAATGCATAGGATTTCATTCCAGTCTATTTGTTTTTTTGTATATTTAAGAGGATTGCCTCTTTAAAATGTCCTTCCTCTAAAACACTATTTGTTCACATAGTGAGTCAATCTTTCTTGGCTGCTCACAGAGACTGGATTTGTGGAAACTCATCTCAGGAGACACTCCCTTTGCTTCAGGTGGGCTGAATTATCAGTAACTAAAGTGAGATCTGATGTGTTCAAACAAAGGTGGTTGACGTGCACCGAAATGGAACAAATATTCTGGATTACAAGGAAGGCCCTGATGGGCAAACTGAGATAATTAACAGGACCTGTCAGTATTGATTATGTTAGAAGTAGGTGGGTTAAAAGATTTGAAGCTTCTGCAATTCCATCATCACTCATGTTAACAACTGTACTGTATTTCAAGTGCAAACTCAGGGTCAATAAATCATTAGAGGTTGAATGGCCGTGTACAGTCACATTGATAAGATATCGTCTATACAGCCTAATCATTTATGAAAAAAACCAAGGGTGATTTGGGTCCAAAATCGGACTCAAAGTTTGCAGCACTGCAATGTTGGCTGTATTAAAAGTTTTGACTTCATTTTGCTTAACACCATTAAAGGTTAACATGGGACATGTCACATTCTCGTGGACTTCAGCAAGTTGACAGATTGCCTCAGACGGCTGGCTTGTTCCACTTCCTGAGATGGTGGACAGGCAATGATGCGAAAGCAGACTCAATCTTACAAAGTCCATCACGCTATCAACATTCCTTGGCACTAGAACTGGATTTTGGACCAGGCCAAAGAGGCTAGTACCCCGGAGCCTCTGACTAATCAGAAACTGGTCCATTGGTGTGCAAAACAGGATCTGACAACTATAGCTTTTTGGCCCCTTTAAGTGTATAGTACAAGATAAAACCCTAAAAAGTGTTACTAGTAACCCATACTAGGAATTAGTGCTCTGCATTTAACCATCCAAGTGCACAAACACAGCAGTGAGCAGTGAACACACTGTGAACACACACCCGGAGCAGTGGGCAGTTATAGATCCAGCGCCCGGGGAGCAACTGGGGGTTCAGTGCCTTGCTCAAGGACACTTCAGCCGTGGTTATTGAGGATGGAAGAGAGCAGTGTTCATACACTCCCCCACCACCTACGACTCCTGCCAGCACAGAGACTCAAACTTGCGACCTTTGGGTTAGAAGTCCAACTCTCTAACCATTAGGCCACAGCTGCCCCTGTGCAACCAAAACAAACATTTTCAAAGGTCCGGTCCTGTGTGGCACACTCATAACTTTGTCTTAACTTTTTTTTTTTTTTTTTATCATCTATGATGTCCCAAGGTGTCCACCACAAACTTTTCATCTGATCACAACTTTTACAAGTGTTCAATTCTGCTCCTGCTTGGCCCCTGTCCTTTAGCTTCAACCTCCATTAATCACACCTGACCAAAAGTAATCAAGGTCTTCAACATTAATAGAATCTCCCAGGCAGATATGTTTGGACAAACTAAACTCTGTTGGATGTTGGCCCTTCAGGATAGGATTAGACACATCTGACCTTCAGTTAACATGGTAAGTGTGGTGCAGTATCAGGTGGTCTGTGCTGAACGCAGACTCACTATAGGTGGTAATTCAAGCTTGAATTGCTCCGAAGGTAAAAAGAAATCTGTAATCTGGTATTTACGCAAGGGACAGGAGGTATGATTAATTACATTAATTTGTATCACATTATTTATTTTTATAATTACTCTCATTAAATTAGTGTGATAAACTGACAACCCGAGTTCTTAGATAAGTGGACTCCATCTTTCAACAAATTGACATCTGTTGGAAAAAGCAAACCATTTATTATCAGTTCTAAAATGAAGCAAATTAAAACCCAGGACTAAGCATGCATGCAAAATACAAGCTGCCGTTTAAAGGGAAAAACAGCTCTTAACACTTTAAACTTTCTACTTATGGATCACCCATGGTTGAAAATTGTAGACACCAACATCTTTTCAAGGATCGAGCTCAATTATTGACGTTAAAGTGAGAAAATATACAAATGTGAATTAACACATGGATGGTTCCAAAACATTTCCCTTCATGTACAAAAAAGATCACGTCTGATCCTCACTGACAGCCTCTTTTTTTGTTTTATTTTCCTATCAGCCACTCATACGGCTGTTACGGGTTAAAAAGGTCTCATTCAGCTAAACGGAAAGACTTAAATCGCCAGTTGCCATAATGGTTCCATGATAGTGTTGGCAGCTTGGCCTTTTCCTGAAGTTCACCCCGGATCCTTTCCAAACGCTGGCCACTAAAAGGGGGTTTCCACTGCCACTGAAAGTGCCGTCTATTTTCAGAGTCCCTTTGCCCTAGAGCAGGGCAGGCTTTTCTCCTGACAGCTGTCTTTACCTCTCAAGCTGCTGAACACATGGAAACACAGCTAAACGGCGTCATGTGCTGCTAGCTCATCACTAGCACTCTCAAACCACAGGACCAAGCACCTCCCAGAGGTCCTGCAGTCTTATATCACAAACCAAATGTGCCGTCTAACTGCAGTTGGCACTTTTGAACTCTTCCGATCTGGACGAGGCCATTGAAGCTGTTAGCTAGTGTAACCCCTCTCACCCGGGTCCTCTCTGACGCTCCTCGCACTCGCTCCGAGCGGGGCTCGAACCCGGGTCTTCCGGCATGGGAGGCGGACGCACTAACAAGGAGGCTAAATGGCTACAGCCACTAGCGTCTGTCGCTAGTGCGTCTCTTGAGATCGGGGAGTGAGGTTTACCTGCACAGCACTGCTCGCTGGCCTCCGTTACACTCACCCCCCTAAACCTCACTCCCATCCGGGTCACGGCACCAATGTAACCCCTCTCACCCGGGTCCTCTCTGACGCTCCTCGCACTCGCTCCGAGCGGGGCTCGAACCCGGGTCTTCCGGCATGGGAGGCGGACGCACTAACAAGGAGGCTAAATGGCTACAGCCACTAGCGTCTGTCGCTAGTGCGTCTCTTGAGATCGGGGAGTGAGGTTTACCTGCACAGCACTGCTCGCTGGCCTCCGTTACACTAGCGTCCATCATTATGACAGAGAGAGTCTGGTGAAGACGCACCGCCAGCACTCGCAGAGGAATGAGCCGGTGTCAGGTGAAGTTTGTGAGAGAGAATGAGAGGGGTAGAAGCCCAGAAACATCACGTCTTCAGTCATCCTGAAACATAATCAATGTGTTTTACAACCCGTGTCTCTCTGCTAAATTAAAAAAAAAAAAATGTTAGAAGGATGAAACTTCTATGGAGCCCCGCCTTCATCGCAGATCGTCAGCCAAGTGCTTCATCATTCCATTAAATGTGCCGTCTTCATTTCGCTGTGAGAATGGTCTTCCCTTTTCAGTAGCTACGCTCCCACAGCTACACAGATGATCCTTCACTACACTACACAGTCTTTATGAAACTATGCTTTCATGGCTTCCTCTCTGAATAAACCTCTGGATCTATTAATGAGCGAACAATCATAAAAAATTAGATTTAACTACTCATTCTCTACATAGTTAAGGGTTAGATGCAGGATAAGTGATTTGGTTTGTTATAATTGAAGGCGTAAGACTATAAAATGCTATAAAATCAGCGCGTTCCATTACGCTATTGCAGATCGAGCAAGATTGGAAGCCGTATTGTAATATTATTCACTTTGTACTCTTTTGAAAGTGTTGATTTCAACCACTAACACCTTCTCTTTTTGTAATGCTTATTATCCTCTTGTCTGCATTCATATGTTTTGCGTGGCTCGGGAGAATGAATTATTTGCGAGGAAGGGTGGGACCTTAGGATTTCAAAGCAAGCTTGCTATTGTTAGCCTCTCTGACAACTTCTACCCTACCTTTAAACACTGAATCATATTTTCAATTTTTCTTGTACTTACTCTTGATATGGATCATATACGTAATCTCGGTGTTAACTTTATATTATTATATTATAAAGTAATCGCCGTTCAAGATTAATTGAAATGTGACAATCTGCAAATGTAGCCTTGTAGTCTGACCCAGCAACATATCAATTGCAATTGATTATGTTGAATGTTTTAATAATAATAAAAACCTTCCAGATCTGAGAGTGCTGACATATTTTTTGTAGGACATATTAAAGTGTTCCTCCCCTTAATTTAAAAAGCCAATAGGATTTATGCCACAGCAATGAACAATGATTTGGTACATGTTGCTAGTCAGTGATATAAGAGACGGGATATTTTCATTCTAGAGATCAATTTACTGGACAGGCCGTGTCATCAATAACTTTTGGTCTTTTGAGAAATAAACAAGCTATAATAGACAATAAATATGAAATAAATGTCATAAAAGCTTTTTGTTTTGTTTGTCTTCTTTTTTTTTTTTTACCTTCTACTTCACAGATTGATAGTAGCTATAATAGCTATTAAAGCGATAGCTTACCCCAAAATGAAAATTGTCAACATTTAATGACCCTCAAGTAGTTCCAAAAAAGTATCTTTCTTCTGTTGAACACAAATATATATATATATATATATATATATATATATATATATATGTGTGTGTGTGTGTGTGTGTGTGTGTGTGTGTGTGTGTGTGTGTGTGTCTGTGTGTGTGTGTGTGTGTGTGTAGCTGTGTAGGTGTGTAGGTGTGTTTTAAGAATGTTGGTAACCAAAATTGCTGGCAGCCATTGACTTTCTATTGTGTATTTTGTATGGAAGTCAATGACTACCAGAAACTAATTTTGTTTGGTTATTAACATTCTTCAAAATATTTTCTTTTGTGATCAAAAGAAAAAAAGAAACTTGTATAGTCTTGGAATTACTTGATGATGAGTAAACAATGAATTGTCTCTTTAAAAGGCTAGATGTCAAGATGGCCTCTCTTATTTGCAGAAGATTAACTAGTCACATGGCGTTTACAGCTCAGGTGAATGCCTTAAAAAAAACTAAATGCACATGAACGAAATGGCAGAATTCAATTCACAAACTTTCGGGGGGTCCAGCACCAGCTGAGCAACTGCCATTAAAAGGAACACTCCACTTATTTTTAATAGGCTAATTTTCCAACTTCCCTAGAGCTAAACAGTTGAGTTTTACCATTTTTGAATCCATTCAGCCAATCTCCAGGTCTGGCGGTAGCACTTTTAGCTTAGCTCAGCATAGATCATTGAATCTGACAAGACAGTTAGCATCTCATTTAAAAATGACCAAAGAGTTTCTATATTTTTTCTATTTAAAACCTGACTCTTCTGTAGTTACATGCTAAGCTAAGCTAAAAGTGCTACCGCCAGACCTGGAGACTGGCTGAATGGATTCGCAAATGGTACAACTCAACTGTTTAGCTCTAAGGGAGTTGGAAAATGACCCTATTTTCAAAAAAGTGGAGTGTTCCTTTAAGATAAATGACAGTGCAAATGAATAGCTCTCCCCAGGTATTATAAACCCCTTTCCCTTGCACTTATTTATCAGGGTCTGCTTTTCAGCAAATAAGGTAGAACCAATTGATATTCATAAACCAGATGATTTTATAATCTCCCCCCCACTACTTTTCGTTCCTACACCATTGCACACTAGTGCTGTGATTTGCTAAAACCAACACATAAAAATCCCAAACTATTAGAGTAGTGCTCATCATGTATCCAAATTAACTGGAAAATATTATAATCCACGGCATTAAGAGGCAAAGGGGGGCCATATCACACACATCTTATCTGCTGTTAGTGAGAGGAGAAAACACAAGGCCACATTAAGGAAACGCTGGATGCCAACAGCACACGCCAGCTCATTGTCATTCACAATCCAACTGTGCCATATCACTAGAGCCATGGCAACAGACTTACCGACCGAGGGTTCGTCTCTGTAGAAATAAAGCCAATGAATCATGTTAAAGCGTGTCAATGCTGTCGCTTTGTCAGACATTGTATGGAATCATTATTAATACTTTAGATATTAGAGCACACCCTTTCCTTTTTAGAAGAGAGACGGTTGTCTGAATTCATTATGGGGAATGTTATAAATGTGAATCACTGTTTCAGTCTAATTGAGGCAGGGTAAGGTTCATATCCATAAACAATAAATTACTGCCACTGGCACCACCTACCTTGACTTCTGAATAACAGTAAAATTTACAGATATACACAGATGTCTTAAAGGGATAGATACCCTTAAGAATTACAATTAAGTTTAATTAACAATTAAATTAAGTCATTGTCATGTCATTCCAAATCTCTATGATTTTCTTCACTGTGTGGACTATTTACTGTGTGAGATATGTTAAAGAATATTTCAACTGTTTGTGTACATACTAAAACCATTGGACCCCAATGACTTTCATTGGACAAGAGAAAAGAACAATATACATAAATGATGGCATAATTTACATTTTTAAGGCTCCTTTTGTTTGGATATGTTTGTTTTTGTTCAGAAATTTCAGAAAGATTTCCATACTCTTTGTATTAGTGTGTTAAATTGATGTAAAATTTACATTTACATTGTTACAAAACTCTATTTCAAATAAATGCTGTTCTTAGAACTTTATATTCTTCTAAAAATAAATCCTTTCATAAAATACAGAACAGTTATTTTTAACTGCAATATTTCTATATTAAGTTTCCACTGTTTTCAAATTAAAGACATTTGGTAGATGCTTTTATTACCTACAATATCAACAAGCAGCTAATATAATATTATTGTATATTTTTATTATAAATAGCTTTTATTTTAATTACAGCAAAATCTCAACATTTATGCATTATTAAACATCATCTTGCTTCAAAAATAAGCTCATGAATCTAAATTAGTATCAACTGTGATTATGCAAATAAATATTTTAACAGTGTAAATTTAATATTTCCTTATTAACTCATTTTTTTTTTTTTTTTATTGATTTACAAATAACCAAATTTATATCAGAGATGATAACTGAGCCCTGCTGGCTGAATTAAACATGCAACACAATGAGGTCATAAAACAGCAATGTTACATACTTTTGTTTGAAAGGCTGTTCGGAGCAAGCAATATGTCAGTATTTTATTCCAAACATATCCTTTGTCTTTTGAGGAAAACTATTTTTCCCTCTCATTATTAAGTCTGCTTGGGCGGACTGCTGCATGTGTTTCTTTGTGAGTGACCTACTTCTTATGCCGCATACGAGCTGATAAACATCTGCCTAAATAGCTAAACCTCATTAGCAAACACTACCTGAACACACTCTGTATGTCAGCAGAGCATCTCAGCATGTACAAAGGTCTCTCCGGATCATTTAATGATCAGAACGCATGTTAATGCTGCTCTCGCCTCTTCTGAGCCGAAAGATAATGGTTGCCGCATCAACACTTATGTTGACGCAGATATGTGTTGTTGACTCTGTGAAGCCCACCGAGGCACATACTGTTTGCACTGAAGTACTTCCTGACAGGGCCTGTCATATAGGCTGTCACATTTCCTGTTTGCATGCAATAGATATGTGCACATGCACAAATGTGTACTCACCCTTTTCTTAAGAGCTTCTAGGGAGTCAAACTCCAGCTTGGCTAGTTTGACTTGGATATGTTTAGGAACATCTGGAATGACGAATGCCAGGATGAATTTGAAGGCGAGGAGAACATGCTGCAATAAACAGAAAAAGACTATTTTACTATACAGTATTCATGGACTGTCATTATGTAACATCTATATGTAATATAATTAAGTTCTAAATACACATCAAATATCTTTTTTTTTTTTTTTTTAGCAACCTAAAAATGTCTAATTCCAGACTGATCAATGACATTTAACAGAGAGGCTTTTTTTTTTTTTTGCAATGTGAACCTCTCTTGACAAACAGAGACATATAAAATCAAAAGGGAATGTATTTCAGTAATACTGAATGGCTGGATGATTTTATGGCTCTCTGTGTGTTCAAAGGCCACATTAGTGAGCTGTCATTGCTACTCCAGTGTGTGAAATAGATCACCACATGCCCACTGCCTTCTGAAACCAGCTTTCTATTCACCTTTGTGTGATCCAAAAAGAGCTAAAGAACTCTTGATGGTTTAAGTACATTTATTAATAATAGATGCATGCTTTAACTCTTCAGCAGAACGATGTCCTGACTTTATTTAAATTCTGAACTTAAAGTTAATGAAATAATACTGCAATGCAACTCCGTAATGTGAATACATCATTTTAAGGATGAAATGGGTTTTCCTGCTGGCTTCCAAAACTAGTAGTTGTACTGTATGTTTCTGTGATAGTTCACTCAAAAATGTGTCATCATTTACTCACCCTCTTTTCCATAAGGCTTTCGTTCATCTTTTAAACACAGATGAAGATATTATAATCTAACACAGGGATTTTGGTCCCTACATTCAAATTCACCCAAAACTTCATAACAGTGTAAAAGTAATTCATATGAATAAAGAAGTTTAATTCAAGTCTTCCAAAGAGACAATATAACTTCTTAACATTGATTAACACACCTACATGGAGTTCATCAAAGAAACACAGAAGCTCAAAATTACTAGCTTGATGCATGAGAACAAATCTCATTCATACTTGATGGATTTTAAACATGCTTGTGTTATATGTGAGAACAAAACTCAATAGTTCTTGTGAGTCAAGTAACTCGTATGAGCTTGTTTACTATATTTGATGAGATAAATGTACATTTATTTGTTAATAAATGCCTCAATTAAATCTCTTCATTATATAGTAGTTTGATTGTGTTTCCTCAGAAGACTCGGATCAAACCACTGTATTCATATGGATTGATATCCAGCTTACAAATGCAAGTGATGATTTATAAAATTCCCTATAAAACTGCATCTGTCTTAATATCCCTGTTAGACAGCTATCGTTGACTAATGTGGAAAATGTTCCAGCTCTGTTTGGATGCAGTAGTTTAGCTGAGATCTCAATGATCAGTGGCATTACTATAAAAAGCTCCTGAAAATCAGAAGAGACATTAGCTAAAGCTGTGACTGATTGAGACAAAGGAACCACCTGGGACTCAAAAAACAAAACTAAAACCAAATCTGCTCTTCTTGTGTGGATGAGATACATTTGTATTATATCATTATACATAATGTAGTGAAAGACTGAATATTTTGATGTTGCTTGGGAAATACATCAAAATCCAATTTGAGACTCTGGGCCATTTACATGCACAAACATTCACATAGTTCATTATCTGAACTTAAATGACCCAAATTCAAATAAATATATGAATCATCACACTTATGACCCATAACAGAAGTGCAGGTAGGACTAGAGCATCTGCCAGGGGAGATTTGATACCGCAGTACAGAAAAACAGCCTTTGGGCAAAAAGCCTTTTCAGTTAGAGTAGTGGGGTTGTGGAATTCCTTACCTACAAACATTCGAAGCCTCAATAGCTTCTTAATTTTTTTAAATAAGCTTAAGTACTGGCTATTATCACAACAGATCTGCAACCACTAATGACTGTGTTGTACATTATCTTTTTTATATTCTGGTTAAAATTTTATTTTCCTGGACCTGTATTTATTGTGATGTTTTATGTGGGGTGTATGTATTTTATGTCATTTTATTTGTTTACCTGCCCAGGGACAGCAGATGTAAACTAGCTATTATATATATATATATATATATATATATATATATATATATATATATATATATAGACACACACACACACACGTTTGTTTTTGTGAAAAGTGGAGACATCCCAAAGGCGTAATGGTTTTTATACTGTAGAAACTGTATATTCTATGGCCCTACACCAACCCTACACCTAATCCTAACCCTCACTGGAAACTTTGTGCATTTTTACTTTCTCAAAAAAAAAAAAAAAAAAACTAATTCTGTATGATTTATAAGCGTTTTGAAAAATGGGGACATAGGTTACTGTATGTCCTCATAAGTCACCCTCTCCTTGTAATACCTGTGTCATACCCATGTCATTATACAGAGTTGTGTCCTGATATTTCACAAAAACAAGATCACACACACACATACATACACACACACAGCCTTGTGAAAGTATTCACCCCCCCTTTGATTTTTTTTTTATCACATTTTATATTGCTGCCTTATGTTAAACTGCTTGTCACAACTTCGTAAATATATATATATATATATATATATATATATATATATATATATATATATATATATATATAAATATATAAAACCTGCTCTTGTGTGCAAATCCAGATTGCGAAGATTCCATTTGTAATAACTTGATTTTGCCAGTGAAAATGTTTAATGTGACCTCATTAGGATTTCGGTTAAAAAAAGGTTCCTTATGGCATAATTTTGGAGGAGCCTTATCCTAGTGAGCATGCCTGCGATGCTTAGATAGGAACTCACTAGACTTTGGAACAGAACTTCTGTGTTTATCTGAAAATGTATTTGAAATTTTCCCCAGCAAGCCTAAAAAACTCTCTACACTAAGTACTGCAGTCGTATAGGGGTTTGAGAGCACTAACTGAATGATTCATCTGTGATTTATCACAACAGAACATCAGTAACAGACAAGCACAGTCTCCTGCAGGGCACTGCCTAAAACAAGCTGAGAGCATGTGCAGAAGTGTGACTCAAAAGGATGCTGCGTTTGAGCATGAACTGTGGAAAATGCCACCCTCTCTTCAGGCTGATTGCTGTCTGAGTGAGAGAGCGGTGTGATGGAGAGAATGAGAATCTCAGAACTGATATAACAAGAGAACAAAGCCTAGATTATTTGTGCGTCATATTTTTCCCAGACAATTGTATCATTATTGCAAATGTTAATTACAAACAAAAGGCAAACACACCACAAATACAGACAAATATGGAATTTATCTGAATAGGTAAACGGAACCCTAATGAATAAAATCTTAATATTAATATTTTCCTTTTTACAATATGAAATGCAAGTCTCAGGTGTCACCAGAATGTGTCTCTGAAGTTTCAGCTCAAAATACCCCACAGATCATTTATTATATTATTTCGAAAATGGCTAATTTAAGTGAAAGCAGAAACACAGTGTTTTCCTGTATGTCTCTTTAAATGCAAATGAGCTGCTGCCCCACCCCCTTTTCCAGAATACGGCTGTGCCTTTACAGCTCTTATCTCAGATACTAAAAAAAACATCTGTTTGGTTTTGATTATCGTGTCAATCATGCTGAAATCATACGTTTTAAACCATATAAGTTGAAACTTTTGATTTATGGTTTTTTGAGTGTACACATCGGAAGCACATGCACAGAAAACGGCAGTCACACGTCTTGTGAGTTCCAAGCTAAGTTCTCTTTAATGTCTTACTGTGCTTAAACTGTCAAATACACACAAGTTTATGTTAAAAAAAGTCGTTATGTCTGTGGAGATAAACAGCTGGAAAAGAAATTGCATGTTTTTATTAGATCTATGCGAAAACACAGTGGTGGCGCTGTGGTTGGAAACTCGCAGATTATTGGTTTTATGGCGCATAAAAATTGGCACATGGACTATTTTACCAATCTCCTTGCTACTTGTCTGTGTGTCAGTCGTGGTAGTATCACTGCTGTCTATGGAGAGTCAGAGAGCTCTCAGATTCCATCAAAAATAACTTTATTTGGAATTAAGGAATTAAGGGTCTTAAGAGAATGAACATAAGGTTGAATAATACATATTTGGGTCAACTATCCCTTTAAACACTGAAAATTCACATTTTCATGATTTGTCACCTTTAAAGAAGCTATGACATCAAAAGCAAAAATTTTGCTAAGGTGAAGACAAGGAATTTATTACAATGTAATATGACTAATGTAACTAAAAAAAGCATCATGGATAGGAGAGGGTACCACCCGTGATTTGTTCAGCCTGTTGATGACCAATCTCTTGTGACCAGAGGACTGGAAGAAAATGCGTGTCAGAGTCTTTCCAGGCTAGCCGTCATCCTCTTTAAGATGTGAGTGGAACGAAGTGAGAGAGAGTGTGAGAGAGCGGCCAGACACATCTGATCCTGCAGCATGTCAGACATGGTTAGGGAGTCATGCAACAGCACAGTCTTCAGTTAAACCACTCTGGAAGAGCCTGTCTGCTGGTTAACATGGGCACTCGCTGGGTGGGTTGTACACAAATATACACATTTCATTGAGACCGATTGCTAATTTAGCCATTGACATCTAGACAGTCACAGTCAAATCAGATTAGCCTATACGAAAACTGAATTTGCCCTTTGTTATAATCATGTAGAAAGCCGTGCTGCAGTGCAGATATGAAAAAAAGAACTCACAGTGAGAGAGTCTCATTGTATAGTACAACAACAAAAATCACACAATGTCAGATCAAAAATCGATTGACACACACAGAAATTAGTTATCATGTTAGCTAAGAAATAAGCTTGGAAAATGTATAAAAGTTGTGTTGATTTGTTGATTCATAATGAACAAAATGTGTTAAGTACTGTATCATCAAGATTTTGCTGGTCATAGAGCTTATTTTCTACAATAATCCAAAATCCTATTGGGTTTTTGTTGAGCGAAACAGGGTTTTGCTAACTTCAGGGTTAGCCTACAAAAATCAATGCAGGACAATAATACAATACCAAACTTAAAGGGATAGTTCATCCAAAAATGGAAATTAAGACCTTTAAGAATTTTTGTATACATTTTTGGGTGAACTATCCCTTTAATTTTGTGTAAGTTTCTTATGAACTGCAACTTGCCTTGTTACTTATGGTCTATAGCAGTTAAGCTACTTATAGTTAAAAGGATGCAAGCTAAAAAAGCTTCAGGACTGTTACAGCCACTGCTATAACACAAAAGAGGGATGACACAACGGCTCGATCAAAAGGGGAATTTATTAATAAAACGGAATATAACAACAAGTGGGAGAAATTAGACAGGAAAAATAAGAGGGATAAACACAGAAGAGAGCTCAGCTACGACTCGGGACGGCCGCTCAAGTTCCGCCCCCGAAGTGTGGAAACTTGACTTCCTTTAAGCTCACGTAAATAGTCCACAGGTGTAGAGGATCTGCTAAATCAGAACAATGGTACATCACGCTTTTCCTGCCCCTAGAGGGCAGGCAAATACATAAATATGCATGCATGTAACACCTTCATCCCCCAAAAGTGAAGCGTCACCACAAGAGAGTGCATCTACTAAAAGACACCTTTCTCAAAAACATACATTACCCACAGGCCTATCCAATCCGGTATAGGGCGTCAGCGACCAGGTTGTCCCGACCTCTGACATGTTTAATGTCAAGGTCGTATGGCTGCAAGTATAAACTCCAGCGCATAAGACGCTGATTAAAATTGCGCATGGAGTTCAAAAAGATAAGCGGATTATGATCATAATACACAAGGATCGAATAACAGCTGGACAAATACACCTCGAAATGTTGAATCGCAAGAACTAATGCTAATGCCGCCTTTTCAATAGTAGAATACTTTAACTGTGCAGTATTAAACTTTTTTAGAAAAGTAACACACTGGGTGTTCCACATCATCAGCACCCATCTGCTGGAGGACAGCTCCCGCCCCAACATCGCTAGCGTCCACCACGATACTGAACTGTTGTGAATAGTCAGGTGCGGCCAACACATTAAACGATTTGCGAGGCAACACAACAGGTGGATCAACAGGAACTTTATCTCGTGGTTTTTAAACATCCTTGAACGTGACTTTATGCGTTAAAACAAAGTCATCGGCCAGAGTAGCAGCCTTGTAGAGCGTGTCTACTTTTTGTTCGTTTACATAAGTAGCAAGGGCAACAGGTACACAACTCTTAAATTCCTCTATAAGGATTAACTGTCTAACCTGCTCTCTACTCTCGGCTTTTTGAGACACGCACCAACGATCAAACAAAATTTCCTTTTCACGCGCAAACTCAACTTAAGTCTGATTCGAAAGTTTCGTGTATTGTCTAAATCGCTGTCTATATGCTTCCGGGACTAACTCATAGGCTTTTAATATAGCAGCTTTAACAATCGTATAATCAGCAGAATCTTCAATGGACAACGAAGCATAAACCTCCTGCGCCTTACCGGTTATCACGCATTGCAAAAGCAAAGACCAAACATTTTCAGGCCACTTTAATGAAGCTGCAACCCTCTCGAAATGACAAAAATACTTCTCAACGTCCTTCTCACAAAAAGGAGGGACCATCCTCCGATTTCGGCCGACATCAAAATCATCAGAGGCAG
The DNA here is from genome assembly GCF_003368295.1 of Carassius auratus. Taxonomy (NCBI): domain Eukaryota; kingdom Metazoa; phylum Chordata; class Actinopteri; order Cypriniformes; family Cyprinidae; genus Carassius; species Carassius auratus. The sequence goes on from NC_039258.1 coordinate 12,994,664, forward strand.
CGTGAGCAGCCTTAGAGCTCATCTCTAACTCCATTCGTTTCAAAGCAAACTGATGATCAAGTTCACGCTTTCGCAGCTCTAATTTGGCATTCTCTAACTCCAATTCTTTTTCTTTAACTGCCAACTCTTTCAATCGAATAGCATTCTCACTTACCGAAGGATCAGCCACTTCCTCCACAACACTAACGTTTTCTAATGGCATTTGTAAAACGCCTAACTCCACTAGACAGCCTTTAAGGACGTTTCGCAAAGTTTCCTTCAAAGTCTTATACCTAGGAGCAATTTCGACTTTATAAGACTCTGCCATTTTGCAATAACTGCTCTTTTGTGTACGATAAAAGCAGTTCTTCAGAAGGAGACTCCCGAAATATATCAACTACCGAAGTCATTTCGACACACGTAGGCTATTCACCAAAAATAACGAAAATAATGGTTTCAACACAATTCAGAAAAATACTCAAATGAAACCACTAAATCGTTTCCACAAATCCTAACCTTTACCTGTCAAAACTAAAGAAAACAAAGTGATTTTGGCCGCTACACGAAATTACCACGCATGATACGAGTTAAGAATAAACTTCACTTACCGATTTAAATTTACAAAGTGAATAACCAAAAGCCATCTCACAACACGCGCGTATTTACCCCATTTCATTAAATTAATTCCCTAGTCTTCAGTGGCGTTAGGGGCTCGAGGCCACTTTAAACGCTAAAATCATGAACACCTGCACACCGATCCCATTAACAAGATCAGCTGCCGGCGAACTGAAGCGTGCCTCCACTCCGAATAACCACTAAAAATAAAAAAGGCAAAATAACAAAGTGGCAGGTTCAAACCTACCCGACGACTACTGAATAAATAGGGCAAATACTCACCTGGGACACTCGTAGTTACTCACAACCGAAAAGTAAATCGAACAAACACGACGAAAACACGGCCATACACATTTTCTCTCCTCCCACACTAAACAGCTGAGAAAAGGAAAAAAAAAGAAAAAGCCCGGACGAGCCCCCAATTATGTTACAGCCACTGCTATAACACAAAAGAGGGATGACACAACGGCTCGATCAAAAGGGGAATTTATTAATAAAACGGAATATAACAACAAGTGGGAGAAATTAGACAGGAAAAATAAGAAATAAGAGGGATAAACACAGAAGAGAGCTCAGCTACGACTCGGGACGGCCGCTCAAGTTCCGCCCCCGAAGTGTGGGAACTTGACTTCCTTTAAGCTCACGTAAATAGTCCACAGGTGTAGAGGATCTGCTAAATCAGAACGATGGTACATCACGCTTTTCCTGCCCCTAGAGGGCAGGCAAATACATAAATATGCATGCATGTAACAATGACAAAGAAGCACTACAAGCTACTAACTAGGGGTTGCACAGACTAATAGACTAGTCGACTTCAATGCTCTGCCATGATGCTTTAAGCTTGACGTCAACTAGTCGCTGGTCCTACAGAGGGCGCAACAGGATAAGAAATATTTGAACGACTTCCACATTTACGCTCTGTTAACTAACAGTTAAAATGACAAATAAATGTATACTCCGAAAGCGTCCCAAGACATGTGTGATTATATTACTGGATGCTCGAAACTGAACAGGAGAATGCACATTTTGCACATTTCACAAACTGAAAAGTTCAATTAATATTTCTTAATAACTAAATCCCTAACTAAATTCATTAATGACGCCATCAGCGACTAGTTCACATAAAAGTCGACTAAAAAAAGTCGACTAAAAAAAAAGTGCCTTATGTCCACCAATACTTCTTTTATTTTATGTACAATGCAGTAAAAACAGCAATACGGTGAAATGTTAAAATTTCTATCTTAAAATGTTACTTATTCCTGGGATGGCAAAGATGAATTTTTCTAGTCTTCAGTTTCACATGATTGAGAAATCATTTTAACATGCTGATTTGCTGCTCAAGATACATTTCTTTTTATTATCAATACTGAAAACATGTATGCCGCTTAATATTTTTATGGAATCTGTGGTACATTTTGCAGGATTCTGTGAGAAATAGCAAGTTCAAAGGAACAGCAATGAAATAGACTAAAACAGTGCAAAATGTTAGAAAAAAACATCGGTCTGCAGACAAATCTCTCTCTCTCTTCCTCTCAGAGGTCACAATCAGCCTCCCCACCATCAAGCTTTTCAGTTCTTCCTGATCCTCAGCCGTCTCCTGTCACCGTGGCTACACTGTTGCCTAGTTACTGCTCTCTGAGGCATGTCATCTTGTAATTACCTGAGTATCGAATGGCCCAAAAATAGGCAGCAGTCATGGCTCTGAGAAATACAAGCAATGACACACACACACACTCTTACAAACCTTTCTGATTCATTCCACCATGAGCCAGTAACAATGCACACAAAAGCAAAGTAAAGAAAAGATAACAGAGTGAGGGGGCATTTGCAGTACCAATCATTTTAAAGATGACCTTTGAGTGCACAGAGATTATTTGCTCACATATGCAACAAAAACATCAAATCCTGTTTTGCTCTATTTAAGCACCATCATATCTACAGTAAATCTCACTGCTAACAAACACAAACACAACCCCAATATAAACTTCTAAACATAATAAATCTTGCGCCATTTGTGCAACAGACATCATGTTTATAATAATTAGGCACTATGAAATCGGTTGTATTTTTTTCCCAAATTCCGTTTTATTTATTTTTTCCCCAAATACTGTATTTTATATTTTTTTTCTGTTTAAATTTCTCTAGAATATACTGTTTTAATTGTTAAATTAAATTGTATTAATTAAAGCCTTGTCTAATTAATTTAAATCATGAAACCTGCAATATTTAACAGCAATTTATAAAAAGTTTAGCGAAATTTAAATTTTTAAAGCCATGTGAAAGTTTTTTTATTTATTTTTACCATATTCTTTTTTCCATTAACTTTCTGGATTACTTTTTCATGGTCTTATTTTAATAATCAAAAGCATCTCTAATTAATTGAGTTTATATTATTATAATATTATTATTGTGTTTTATTCTGCTAAATAAATTTGGTGAATATTCCTTTTAAATAAAGCTTTAATAATAACTTAATTAGCAGTAGTAGTACTACTATTACATTAAGTAATATTTTTCTGTTACAGTTTCTTCAAGTTAAACCAAACTTTTATTTTGACGGGTTGCTGTGAAGACCTTTGTATATAATTTCTCAAAAGAAATGGTAAAATGCTCCTGAAGTAACTCTCAGAGCAGTTCTAGAGATTATGTTTGTGTTCATGTATGCACGCACGCTTCAGTACTGTATGTGTAGTAAACGAAACCACACGTCTGTGCCATTCATTCACACAGAAACATGCAGAACACACAGGATGTATATTTAAATAGCATTTTTCAGATTAATATTCACAAACCATAATCCATATCACGTTTTGATTTAAGTGTTTTGACCTACAGTACTGTGAAAAAGTATTTGCCCCCTTTCAGTGTTTATGTGTTTATTTATTTGCATATTTGTGAATTGAATGAATCAGATCATCAAACAGTGTGCAGAATTCATGGATCCATCAATTATGGCAAGTCGTCCAGGTCCTGAAGCTCCAAAGCAGCCCAAGACCATCACACTACCACCATCATGTTTGACTGTTGGTATGATGTCCTTTTTATGAAATGCTGTGTTGATTTTACACCAGATGTTTCAGGACATACATGATACATCTTTTAAAAAGTTACATTTTTGTCTCATCATTCCACATAATATTTGCCCAAAAGTTTTTTTTTGGGGGGGGGGTGGGGTGGGGGGGGTATGGAAAATGATAAAACAGGTGAAAAAAAAATATAATTATAATATATAAAATTATATTATATATATACCATAATTACTCCAATAAAATCCGTGGCCTTTATTTACCTGAACTGCAGAAGGTAACAGATTTTTATTTGAAGCAGGCTTTTATTAGAGGCAGGCCTTTATTTCTAATTCCATCTGTTTGATAAGTAATTGTTTTAAAGAACCCATTTTAAATTAAAAACGATAGTGTTCCAGTGGACGGAGATCATAACATTAGTGCAGAATCAGTTCAGAAATCAATCACCAAAAGAATCAGTTCGGTTCAGACGCTCTGTGTGAATCACGCATGCGCAGTTTTCATCAGCTCCTCGGTTCTTCAATCGGACGTGTCCAACAGAAACACTTCTTGGTTCAGTGAACTGGTGATCCGAAAACTAGGGATAGGCGTTTTCCGCAAATATCACATTCGAATATTTGAGCTC